>NW_019944440.1:48894-75426 GCF_002910315.2 Salvelinus sp. IW2-2015 | reverse complement strand
TTGCCATACCTAACAATCAAATTTTCTCAGATCTATATAAATGCATTGGGGTCAGGGCTTGGGTTTGTTGTAGTATTAGGCAATATTGTGTTTCCCTGACACCTTACTATTCATCTCTCCTACTGTCTTCCCCAGATGAACCAGCAGATGTCAGGGATGAGTCTGAATGGTGCCGGGGGGGCCATGGCCTTCGGTCAGCCTGCCTCCACCATGGGAGGCTGGGCCGCCGCACCCTCCGGTCAGACCCTCAGCAACCAGCTCTGGAAGTGACCCCGCCCCTGGAGGTCAAAGGTCAGGGATTAGGGGTCAGGGCAGCGGCAGAGAGGGTTGCAACCAGGGGGTCCGAAATCCAACATCCAACCCCCCAGCAACCTTACTATGAACTGATGCCCGTTCTCCAATTGATACTGACCACTCTCTAACATCGAGCTTATCTGGCTCTGTTCGCATACTGAAGAGATGCAGCCTTCCTTCCTTGTTTCCTTCAGGTAATCACAGATCCATTGGTGATTGGACAGGTGAAAGCAAGGTGACCGTCTTATTAGTCTGACCGACCCAATCAGATCAGGGATTACTTCAAGGAAGGAAGGAAGCATTTCTGAAGTATTCAAACGGGGCACATCTCTCTCTTTCTGTCACTTTCTATCCATCGCGCTCTCTTTCCGTCTCTCTTTTGTGAGTAAATTGGGAGTCCTCATACATACACCATCATACGCAGGCTGGCAGTCAGTGCCTGTTACATGTTGTGGATATCATAACTCTTTTAATTTTCCTTTTTTGGAAAGAAAAAAACGACAACCACAACAAATACAACAACAAAGACATCATCGACAACATATCGAAAAAGCTGCAGGACCAGTTACACAAGCTTTTATTGTATCATTATAAAAATTGTTATAGAGAATTAAAGAATAGTATTTAAGCTTTGGGAGAAGACATGGCTATCATTTCTGTGAATACTGCTCTCCTATGTACAGCTCTGTATAACCTTTTAAACTACCTGTTGTTCCCCTACAAAATAAATGATAAACCAATGTGTCTTATGTGTGTTATAGACTTCTGAGTTCTAGATTTTGCCATTAACAACATTCAATGTCAATTCTACCAGAACACCTAAGAAGGTCCAGAAGTTTGCATTTAAAAGATGTCTACCCCCCCATGTATTTATTTTTTCCGGGGTATCCTACACACATGCAAATGTCAGGGTGGTATCATTCTTTAACCATCCTATGCAGAGCTGGCAGGTTAAATACACCACTACAGTATCACATAAGAGGGAATATAGACACGGAGAGCCAAGAGCTCCCTTTTAAGAAGGCTAAATATTTAACAGAATTCGGTTGATGGTGCAACATGGTAAAAAAAAACATTTACTAATTGTTTTCTGAAAAATAACTGAATGAAGAAGCACTGAACTGGGGAGCTAGGAAGAAAAAACGAATTCCCAAGTGAGGAAAAACGCGGAACGTGGTTTTTAGCATAGTCTCCTTTGAGTGCATAAACAGTGTGAGGGTGTTGACCCTAGCTTACTCGATATTCTACAATCAATCACAAGTATTTGAGGACGACATAGTAACATTTTGGTAATGGCCACTCCTTCAGTTGTTGATTATCCAGAGGAGATACGGCGAGGGTGCCTGATGAAGAGCTCCGGGCCCGTCTATACGACTGACGCTTCTCCCTCCCTGGAGCATCGAAGCTCCCTCCGCTACTACTACCTTTCAGAACTGCCTGAAGATCGTACCCGAAGTCAAGATCAGCTAATGTCAGAATCCTACATTTGTTTTGTTTTTAAATGGTATTTGAGATTATCTTTAATGAAAATCTAAAATAAATGTACTATTATTAAACAGAAATAGAGTTCCAGGTCACACTTTATTTATTTAGTTCCAAATAAATGATTTACAGACAGGCATACTTTCAATCAATGATCTGTTGATAAGCAATTGCTTGCTAAGGTTATGGTTCGCTTAGAATTGTGTAAGGGTTACGTTTAGGGCTAGGGTTAGGATAAGGGTATGGCTTAGGGTGAGTGGATAGCGGTAGTTAGTTGACATGTTGACAGTTATTGAACATCTACAAACCATCTACTTGGGACTATCCAAATAAAGTGTTCGCGAATTCCATTCTAAACCCTGCATAATGGCATTCTGCAGATATGGGACATAAAGAATCCCATCTCTATGCGACTGGGAGGGTCACAATGCCGACGGTTCAAATCGAACTCCAGAACCAGAGAGTTATGTTCAGAACTCTCAAGAAATCTTCAGTTCTTGATCGTCAAACAACGAGCGATACAGCATCAGCAAGAGAAACAGCATTCTGGCGAGCTTTTCATTCATTCTCCCTGAAGACGGACATTGTTCTTTTAAAAGGACAACGACGTTAACTCAGGTAAGAACAATTCAATTATTTCAGTCTTAAAACTCAAATATTAATTGATTTAATTCTTATGAAAAGGAAATATAATAAAACTTAGGAGAAGATGGCTGTATAGGCTTTTGTTGTTAGTTACCAAGAATGGTAACCATGCAAAATGAATATTTAAAGCTGTAAATTATGTTACGTAATGTCCCAATTATCTCTCCTCCCTCCCAAAGTGCGCAGTTGTTCACTTCACTGAATTGAAGGGAAATGACTGGTATAATAAATATGGTTGAAAATCCCACTAGCCCATGCCTCCACCAATCCAACGTTTTAAGATGTCTGGGAAGTAGTGAATGAGTGCACACTTTAAGGAAATGTGAGATATTATTGGAAGTCACACATTATTTGCCATGAGTGAAAAGGAGAATATCCCTTCCTTAAAATGCAAAAAATCTATTATGTTTACCCTGTGTTACCATATTGTTTCTTTCAGGGTGGATCTCAATGGTGACCCAACTCAACTCCCTTGACGGTCCAGAGTTAGAGAGTCAGAACATCCGTCTGAGCTTTGCAGAGGTACTTGGTGACAAGTACCACTACGCAAATGCCATCGACAGCTCTCTGCTCTGGACTGTTGGGTACACCCCCTACATTCCCCCAGCTCTGAAAGGAAGAAGCTTCTCCTCTGGAGAGAGCTTCTTCCTGGATGAGTGGGAGCCACTGACACTCCTGCAGACTCCTCAGGTTCTGTCCACCAGTGTTTCCATCGAGGAAGACAACCTGATCCAGTCTGATACAGACCTAGTGTCTCAGGTTCTGTCCACCAGTGTTTCCATCAAGGAGAACGACCTGATCCAGTCTGCTGCTGGCCTAGTGTCTCATGGTATCTGTCCACCAGTTTGGCATACATGGGAGAATACCTGATCCAGTCTGCTGCTGGGCCTAGTGTCTGCAGGATCTGATCCCACCAGTGTTTGCAATCCAAGGAGAATTACCTGATCCAGTCTTGCTGTGGGCCTAGTGTCTTCAGGTTCATTCCACCAGTGTTACCATCAGGAGAATACCTGATCCAGTCTGCTGCTTGGCCTAGTGGTCTTCAGGTTCTGTCACCAGTGTTACATCATGGAGAATGACCTCATCCAGTCTGCTGAGCCTAGTGTTCAGGTTATGTCACCCAGTGTTTCCCATTCATGGAAATTACCTGATCAGTCTGCTGCTGGCCTTAGTGTCTCAGTTCTGTCCACCAGTGTTTCATCATGGGAGGAATGACCTGATCCAGTCTGCTGCTTGGCCTAGTATATAGGTTATGTCCACCAGTGTTACCATCGTGTGCTAATGACTGATCAGTCTGGCTGCTGGCTTAAGTGGTCTTCAGGTTATGTCCACCCAGGTTGTTACCATCGTGGATAATGAACCTGATCCAGGTCTGCTGCTGGCCTAGTGTATCAGGTTATGTCCACCAGTGTTACCATCGTGGGGAGAATGACCTTGATCCAGTCTGCTGCTGGCCTAGTGTCTCAGGTTTATGTCCACCAGTAGTTACCATCGTGGACGAATGACCTATCCAGTCTTGCTGGCTGGCCTAGTGTATCAGGTTTTGTCCACCAGGTTTCCAGTCAGGGAGAATGACCTGATCCAGTCTGCTAGCTAGCCTGTAGTGTCTCAGGTTCTGGTTCACCAGTGTTGCCATCGTGGAGAATGAACCTGGTCCAGTCTGGCTGCAAGGCCTAGTGTTTCAGATCTGTCACAGTGTTGACATCGTGGAGAATGACCTGATCCAGTCTGCTTGCAGGCCTAGTGTCTCAGTTCTGTCCACCAGTGTTGACATCGTGGAGAATGACCTGATCCAGTCCTGCTGGCAGGCCTAGTGTCTTCAGGTTCTGTCCACCCAGTGTTGACATCGTGGAGAATGACCTGATCCAGTCTGATACAGGCCTAGTGTCTCAAGTCTTCTGTCCACCAGTGTGTGCCATCATGGAGAATGACGCTGATCGTCTGCCTTGCAGGCTAGTGTCTCAGGTTCTGTCCACCAGTGTTGCTCATCATGCGACGAATGAACACTGATCCAGTTGCTGCATGGCCTAGTGTCTCAGGTTCTGTCACCAGTGTTCCAATCGTGGAGAATGACTGATCCAGTCTGCTGCACGCCTAGTCGTCTCAGGTTCTGTCACCAGTGTTGCCATCTGGAGAATGACCTGTCACAGTCTGCTGCATGCCTAGTGTCTCAGGTTCTGTCCACCAGTGTTGCCATCATGGGAATGACCTGATCCAGTCTGCTGCTGGCCTAGTGTCTCAGGTTCTGTCCACCAGTGTTTCCATCAAGGAGAACGACCTGATTCAGTCTGCTGCAGGCCTAGTGTCTCAGGTTCTGTCCACAGTGTTGGCATCATGGAGAATGACCTGATCCAGTCTTGCTGCTGGCCTAGTGTCTCAGGATCTGTCAACCAGTGTTGCAATCAAGGAGAATTACCTGATCCAGTCTGCTGCTGGCCTAGTGTCTTCAGGTTCTGTCCACCAGTGTTACCATCATGGAGAATGACCTGATCCAGTCTGCTGCTGCCTAGTGTCTCAGGTTATGTCCACCAGTGTTACCATTCATGGAGAATGACCTGATCCAGTCTGCTGCAGGCCTAGTGTCTCAGGTTATGTCCACCAGTGGTTTCCATCATGGAAATACCTGAATCCAGTCTGCTGCTGGCCTAGTGTCTAGGTTCTGTCCACCAGTGTTTTCCATCATGGAGAATGACCTGATCCAGTCTGCTGCTGGCTAGTATATCAGGTTATGTCCACCAGTGTTACCATCGTGGATAATGACCTGATCCAGTCTGCTGCTGGCCTAGGTCTCAGGTTATGTCCACCAGTGTTACCATCGTGGAATGACCTGTCCAGTCGGCTTGCTGGCTAGTTGGTATCAGGTTAGTCCACCAGTGTTACCATCGTGGAGAATGACCTGAATCCAGTCTGCTCTGGCCTAGTGTCTCAGGTTATGTCCACCAGTGTTACCATCGTGGAGAATGACCTGATCCAGTCTGCTGGCTGCCTAGTGTATCAGTTCTGTCCCACCAGTGTTTCATCGTGGAGAATGACCGTGATCCAGTCTTGCTGCTTGGCTAGTGTCTCAGGTTCTGTTCACCAGTGTTGCCATCGTGGAGAATGACCTGGTCCAGTCTGCTGCATGCCTAGTGTCTCAGGATCTGTCCACCAGTGTTGACATTCGTGGAAGAATGGACCTGATCCAGTCTGCTGCAGGCCTAGTGTCTCAGGTTCTGTCCACCAGTGTTGACATCGGGAGAATGTACCTGATCCAGTCTGCTGCAGGCCTAGTGTCTAGGTTCTGTCCACCAGTGTTGACATCGGGAGAATGACCTGATCCAGTCTGATACAGGCCTAGTGTCTCAAGTTCTGTCCACCAGTGTTGCCATCATGGAGAAATGACCTGATCCAGTTGCTGCAGGCCTAGTGTCTCAGGTTTCTGTCCACCAGTGTTGCCATCATGGAGAATGGACCTGATCCAGTCTGCTGCATGCCTAGTGTCTCAGGTTCTGTCCACCAGTGTTGCCCATCGTGGAGAATGACCTGATCCAGTCTGCTGCAGGCCTAGTGTCTCAGGTTCTTGTCCACCAGTGTTGCCATCATGGAGAATGACCTGATCAGTCTGCTAGCATGCCTAGTGTCTCAGGTTCTGTCCACCGAGTGTTGCCATCATGGAGAATGACCTGATCCAGTCTGCTGCAGTGCCTAGTGTCTCAGGTTCTGTCCACCATGTTGCCATCATGGAGAATGACCTGATCCAGTCTGTTGCAGGTCTAGTGTCTCAGTTTCTGTTCACCAGTGTTGCCATCATGGAGAATTACATGATCCAGTCTGGTTGCAGGCCTAGTGTCTTCTAGGTTCTGTTCACCCTAGTGTTGCCATCATGGGAGAATGACCTGATCCAGTCTGCTGCAGCTAGTGTCTCAGGTTCTGTATTCACCATGTTTGCCATCATGGAGAACGACCTGATTCATCTTGCTGCAGGCCTAGTGTACTCAGGTTCTGTCCACCAGTGTTTTCCATCATGGGAGAATGACTGATCCAGTCTGCTGCAGGCCTTGTTGTCTCAGGTTCTGTTCCACCATTGTTGCCATCATGGAGAATGACCTGATCCAGTCTGCTGCAGGCTAATGTCTTTCAGGTTCTTGTCCACCAGTGTTGCCATCGTGGAGAATGACCTGATCCAGTCTGCTGCAGGCCTAGTGTCTCAGGTTCTGTCCACCAGTGTTGCCATCATGGAGAATGATCTGATCCAGTCTGTTGCAGGTCTAGTGGTCTCAGGTTCTGTTCACCAGTGTTGCCATCATGGAAATGACCTGATCCAGTCTCGCTGCAGGCCTAGTGTCTCAGGTTTCGTCCACAGTGTTGCCATCGTGGAGAATGACTGATCAGTCTTGCTGCAGGCCTAGTGGTCTCAGGTTCTGTTCACCAGTGTTGCCATCGTGGAGAATACTGATCCAGTCTGCTGCAGGCCTGGTGTCTCAGGTTCTGTTCACCAGTGTTGACATCGTGGAAATGACCTGATCCGTTCTGCTGGCAGGCCTAGTGTCTCAGGTCTGTCCACCCAGTGTTGCCATCGTGGAGAATGGCCTGATCCAGTCTGCTGCAGGCCTAGTGTCTCAGGTTCTGTCCACCAGTGTTCGCTCAATGGAGAATGACCCTGATCCAGTCTGTTGCAGGTCTAGTGTCTCAGTTTCTGTTCACCAGTGTTGCCATCATGGAGAAATTACATGATTCCGCGTCTGTTGCAGGCCTAGTGTCTCAGGTTCTGTTCACCAGTGTTGCCATCATGGAGAATGACCTGATCAGTCTGCTGCAGGCCTAGTGTCTCAGGTTCTGTTCACCAGTGTTGCCATCATGGAGAACGGACCTGATTCAGTTCTGCTGCAGGCCTAGGTTCTCAGGTTCTGTCCACCAGTGTTTCCATCATGGAGAATGACCTGATCCAGTCTGCTGCAGGCCTTGTGTCTCAGGTTCTGTCCACCATTGTTGCCATCATGGAGAATGACTGATCCAGTCTGCTGCAGCCTAATCTCAGTTTTCTGTCCACCAGTGTTGCATCGTGGAGAATGACCTGATCCAGTCTGCTGCAGGCCTAGTGTCTCAGGTTCTGTCCACCAGTGTTGCCATCATGGAGAATGACCTGATCCAGTCTGTTGCAGGTCTAGTGTCTCAGGTTCTGTTTCACCAGTGTTGCCATCATGGAAAATGACCTGATCCAGTCTGCTGCAGGACCTAGTTCTTCAGGTTTCTGTCACCAGTGTTTCATCATGGAGAATGACCTGATCCAGTCTGCTGCAGGCCTTGTGTCTTCAGGTTCTGTCCACCAGTGTTGCCATCATGGAGAATGACCTGATCCAGTCTGCTGCAGGCCTAGGTGTCTCAAGGTTCTGTCCACCATTTTGTTGCCATCATGGAGAATGACCTGATCCAGTCTGCTGCAGGCCTACTGTCTCAGGTTCTGTCCACCAGTGTTGCCATCGTGGAGCGAATGAACCTTGATCCAGTCTGCTGCAGGCCTAGTGTCTCAGGTTCTGTCCACCAGTGTTGCCATCGTGGAGAATGACCTGATCCAGTCGCTGCAGGGGCCTAGTGTCTCAGGTTCTGTCCACCAGTGTTGCCATCGTGGAGAATGACCTGATCCAGTCTGCTGCAGGCCTAGTGTCTCAGGTTTCTGTCCACCAGTGTTGGCCATCGTGGAGAATGACCTGATCAGTCTGCTGCAGGCCTAGTGTCTCAGGTTCTGTCCACCAGTGTTACCATCGTGGATAATGACCTGTCAGTCTGCTGCAGGCCTAGTGTCTCAGGTTCTGTCCACCAGTGTTACCATCATGGAGAATGACCTGATCCAGTCTGCTGCAGCCTAGTGTCTCAGGTTCTGTCCACCCAGTGTTGACATCGTGGATAATGCCTGATCCAGTCTGCTGCAGGCTAGTGTCTCAGGTTCTGTCCACCAGTGTTGCCATCGTGGAGAATGACCTGATCAGTCTGCTGCAGCCTAGTGTCTCAGGTTCTTCCACCAGTGTTGACATCGTGGAGAATGACCTGATCCAGTCTGCTGCAGGGCTAGTGTTCAGGAGCTGTCAGCAGTGATGCTAGAGTGAAGGATCGTGATGATTCCACACTGAGAGACTCCAACCAACCTGAGGTCCATGTGGCTGATGTCTCAACCAAGAGAAGTAGTCTAGTCATCACTATTTATATGGTTTCAACCCAGAGTTGCCTTGTTGCTTTACATGAAGTTGATGTTAGTGCTACAAGCCTGGAGCAATCTGCTGAGAAAAGGTCTACCTCTACTACTGATGTCAACGACATCTCAACTGCTGCTGCCAAGAAGAAGAACAGTGGTGGATTATTCTCATCTCTCTGGAGAGCTCTCAGGGGGAAGAACAAGAAGCCTCTAAGTACTAACTCATATACTCTTAGTCTCTTTTGTACTTAATATAATCATTTATCAACAATTTTGATACTAATATCCAGTGTTAATGGCTGTCTGTGAAATAGGTTTTCTATATTTTCTACACTTTGTTTTTTTTTTCAGGCTAAAGTGGGTCCAAGAAAGAGGACGAAATCAACACGGATCTGAGCAGCCTCACCTGCCACCACAACACGACACAGGGAGATCACTGATGCAGGCACCCACAATGGTGTTCCTATGTTTTATCCCACTTTGTCTTCATCCCAAATCCCTTTCCCCCACCCCACCCGTTTTATCTTCAGTAAACCTTTTGTCATTGCATTTGATTGTGCTTTGTCTTTCATTGGGATCACTGTCAGTGAAAAGGGAAGGGGTTTCCTAGTTCAACTACTTGTCAATAAATCACTGGCTAACTTTCAAACTCCAAATTGAGACAACCGAGGCAAAGACGTCAGCAGGAGGGCAACTGTGACCTTCAGAAATATGCAATTGTGTGAAAAGATTGTAACCATGTAACAACACTAATGCGATCAGTTATATCCACATTTCCCGGAGAATAACAAGCATTCTCGCTCAGGGCCTCAAGATGGAGTAGTAAGCACAATTATAATGGTTCCCCTCATAATGATGCATTTATCAGCTGTTGGATATGGGGATATTCCCATATTAGGAATTCCTGTGGGAGATTTATACCGTGAATAAGTATGATAATTGGACATTGTGCATGGATTGTCCATGGCTACTGAGTATTTCCATCATATGATTGTAGCCTAGGTTATGATTCTGTTATGATGAGGTTTACATTGCAGTTGTCTCCTAAGACATGACTGACTCATGGTATTGTAATCTATTACATCACATTGATGCATCATGAAATAACCCATGTGTGTAGGAGTTTAACCACAGGCATAATGTAGCCAAGGTGTTCATGTAATTCAAGTGTGTTTTCCGTTTGTCCTTTGTGAGCTATTGCCAGATTAAGATATATAACAGATGATATGACATGGCTATAGTTTATGTTTTCCCTCATTTTTCAAACCACCACCAACAAATACCAACCCTGTTCTCAATTAAATTCACTATTCCATTCAATTTCTGAGGGCTCTTCTACAAAACAATGTTATGAGAATGAAACCTGAAACCAATAGCCATCTCCATGATTTAGGTTACAGCGAGAGGCTAAAAATATCCAGTTCTGACTGGTAGTAGTCACGACCTAAATTATGACAGAATTCTGCACCACTGGTAGTTGACGTCAATACAGTACAGTCACTTCCTCGGTGACGTAATCGAACGGACTCGGTCGGTAGCATTGCCATCTGGTGGATGGACTCCGACTCGAGCCCCGTAACATTACGTCATTGGAAAGGAACCGATGCCAGTGTTTGGGTCTGGGTTTGAATACAAACAGATGAATAGCCGACCATTAGAACTGATACTCGACAGCAACAACTTGAGCTACAATTAATACGCATTTAGGCTACAGTAAACTCTTAAATAACTACTCAATATGCTTCATGCGTTTTCTGGAGACTTTTGGGGAATCTCTGTGACTAAGAATGTTTCAAATTAATTGAGGTTGCTTCATTGGTAATGAGAAAATAGTTTTATGGTCAGCAAAACAGCATAGGGGTCTTGACTTCAGTTCATTGACGTTTATGTCAATTCTACAGTATTGACTAGCCAGTATCGTGGTCATCATGCATTTTTTGTTTAATATATTTCAAAAGACAAGGGCTCGGCAATGAAGGGAATGGATAGATAGCAAAAGCAAGCATTAGCTGATTTAAAACTGTTGCAATTATGATACTTATGAGTTGTGCGTAAATGTCTCTGTCCGTGGTGCTGAATTTTTTTTTCTTTATCGTGACTGAGAAACGCATTGCAGGATGTCCATTGTACTGATCCTATTTTATTGACAATTAAATATGTTATTCGATTCTACTGATACACACGGTATGTTCATCCAGCTATATGTTATGTTGAATATTGTTTGAAATATAGCTGGTAAGAGTGATTGTCATTTGCATCTCTGACGCAACTTTCAGGAATCAAACTGAACGTTGTAAAGTCTAAGACGTTGAACTCTCAGACAGAACCCAGTTGAGCCTTTCCTGTGGATCAATATTTTACAGAAGCCTTAACGGTCAATTAATGTTGGAGCTATAACGACGGGAACGCGCACTATTTTTGGTTCATATTTGCAGGTGTGTGTGTGTGTGTGTGTGTGTGGTGCCAGCCAGGGTGGCGTGACTCCTGAAATAAGTGAGGTTGGAAAAAGTGTTGTTCTTGCATGTGGCGAGAGAGAGAGACCCATTCTCAAAATCGTAAAAGCGCGTGCACAATCATAAGGAAGATGCGAGCTCTAGGGGGCTACATTCCCATTGACTGTTCCATTTCCCTGTCAGTGGCAGCAACATTAGCAGTGCCGAGGCGGTGGCAGCACTGAGAGAGAGAGAGGGGGGAACGCAACACACAGACTCCACCTAACTTTACCACGGTCCAACATCACCGAGCCCGTGTCCGGTGGCGCGAGGGCATCACAGCTCAAAGCCAGTCCATCCAGAGGGTCCCTCGGCTTGCTTGTGTCATCTCTTGGCGTGGAGATGGGCTGCCCGTAAAACCGGCGGTGGTGGAGGGGAGAGGCGGGGGGTGGGGGGGAGAAGCGAGAGACTAGAGAGTGAGGAGGTGTAGAAAAAAAAGCCGAGGAGGACGAGAAACAAAAGCACAACCGTGGGTGCCTGCAACAACCATGAGCAGCGGCGGCTTGCCCTATTCACCAGAGCTGCTGCTCTACCCGTGGACCATGTCGTGAGGTGTGGCTCGCAACGCTAAGCAGCAGGGATTCTGTCAGTCGAAACGACAGTAGCAAGCCAAGGAGGGGTGCTGCTGGTGGAAAAGATGTCGACCGCCTCGGTGGGGCCCCAGGGCGGCCCTCGCCCACCCACCGCGCCGCCGACCGTCCCCGAACTGCCGGACCTCAGCCATCTCACGGAGGAGGAGAGGAAAATAATCATGGCCGTGATGGATCGGCAGAAGGAGGAAGAGGAGAAAGAGGAAGCCGTGTTAAAGTAAGGGCTACATTTCCTTTCCCTGAACGGTGATCGGTGGAACCCCGAACGCACCACTCGCAAACGCAACAACCCCATTCACGAGCGAGGTGTCTGTGTCCAGAAGGCAGACGCACGAGCAGCCATCCGCCACCTATTAGTCCCAGTATGTTACCAATATGCCTGTCGTTTACCATTGTAGTCACATTTCACACCCATTCAACCACCACAACCCGTTGCATCCCCTATTGTTCCCTAATACTGGGCTATAATTTCCGTATAGCCTACAGATGTTATAGCCCACGTTCACGGTGTTCCCTTGCTTGCCACTATATGAATAATTCACACCAGGTTGGATACTGGGGTTCGTTTTGGGATTCAACTATTCACGAGGGGGGGGGGGGAATCACAGTTTATAGGCCTGTCAATGCTTTAGCTTTGCTCAAATCCAATATAGGCTATGCGCTCTTCTCCAAAGCCCCCATAAGGAACGTCAGGTGTAGCCTAGCCTATATGATTGAAATTCATCCCAGTGTGGACATAGCCTACAAGGTGAATMGCTAATCAAWGTMTCCTCGCCGTGACWGTCGATGGTGATGGWGGTGGTCATTGATAAGGACGGGGAAATCGGGTCAAACGAGATACAGGTGTAGCCTCGCGCGGGTGGCGGAGGAGGGGAGACGGGGTGTACCAGTGGGGGAGCACTGGATGAATCATACCACAGGACTGCGTGCCCCCCTCCCTCCCTGAATCTTTCCATCTCTTCCTCCTCTCCCGAAGTATTTTTTTGTTTTGTTGCTTTGACACGGCCGCGTACACAACCGACATCACCACCTTACCGAAGCAGCTTGGTGGCTGGCAATGCTTGGTAGCTGTCCTTAACACAACGTCAACGGTGTGCAAGATATCGAATTGTTGCTGTTTATGTCACCTGTTGCTGTTTATGACACCGTCGTAGTGCAACAAGACGATGGTGACATTAAAACTCTAATGATGCTTCATTGCGACCCTGGCACAAACCATTCGTATTTTATGCCCGACAATCGTGTTACACCGGTGTGGTGCCATTTTCCCCGCCCCTCGGCGATGAGTGAGAGTGGGTGTGGTTGCACTGGTTGGACATCTCACCATGTGATGTAAGGCCGGGCATTCGAGCTAAGCGTGATAGGGGGAATTGAAGCTCGACCAGTTATAGCCAATGTCTGGTTTTAAAACGCCTCAAACCAGTATCAATTCAACTGATATCGATTGAATCAGTTATTGGGCCCATTTTATTCGGGAAAACGTGTATGCAGCGTGAAAGTACCGTGCGCCTCTCGTGTTCAGCTCTAGTCCACTGTTGGCCTAAATATCTATTCTGTGTTCCTTCCCCCGTGAACGGGTGTATTGGTTATTCTTTGGTTTTCCCACCGGTCGGTTCCCAACACAATGCAATGAATGAGGTGAATGAAAGTCGCTTATATAATTTTGCATAAGACCATCTTAACGAGATCGTATGGTAGTAGGGAACATCCATAGTGCACTACGTGACTCATGCTGTGTCACAAATATTCACTTTGCTCATCCTCACCGAAGGCTCAATCAAGTCGAATTTCCAACAGCAATACATAATGTAAGATATCTAGCCTATTCAAAGTGCTTTATGACATCCTTGTATGCTGCAATTACATTGCACTGTTTCATTTCCTGGTTGAAGTCTGAGGGAGCCAGGGCTGGAGCTATCTCGTGCCTCAGGAGAGGAAGTGATGTATTTAATGTTCCATGAGGCTTGAGCCTTCCACAGATTCTGTAAATAATGCCCTCATCATTTAGCCAATCATTTATATGATGATCCATGCACACCCAAAGGTCATGGCCAGTTGCTGTGCTGTTGCTGTGGCTCTGT
Organism: Salvelinus sp. IW2-2015; assembly: GCF_002910315.2. NCBI lineage: Eukaryota > Metazoa > Chordata > Actinopteri > Salmoniformes > Salmonidae > Salvelinus > Salvelinus sp. IW2-2015. The sequence continues at coordinate 61,673 of NW_019944440.1, read as the reverse complement.
GTGCACAGTTGCACACTATACCCTTCGAATTTGAGAAGCTGTCATGTGTTGGCGGCTCTCAAGTTAAGGCCTGTATGTAGGGGTTCAGTGCTTCCAAGAGAAATGGTACAGAATCACAATAGGCATGTGGGAGAATAGGGAATAAGGAGAGGGAGAGAGAGAGAGTGTGTGTGTGTGTGTGTGTGTGTGTGTGTGTGTGTGTGTGTGTGTGTGTGTGTGTGACAGAGAGACAGAGAGACAGAGAGAGAGAGAGAGAGAGAGACAGAAATAAATAATGTAAGGAGGAAATAATGTAAGAAAGAAAAAAGAAAGAGAGTGAGAGAGAGACTGGGGCTGTATTTGAACTTTCCATGGATTCTGCAGGCATTCCCATTCTTCCTGGGTGCAAATTTGGTTTTAGAATGGGGGGGGGGGGGCTAATTATATATTTTTTTATCTGATCGGATAAACACTCCAAACAGCCTACCAGACTGCTCGGAGGTGTCCACATGGTCCTAAATTACACCCTGTTTTGTATCACATTCCAATGATAAATCTGGGGGGGGGGTGCAATATCAGAATGTGGGGGGAGGGACATGTGGGATGTGGCATCATGGGATGCATTGGGGAGACACACATTACTCAGACACGCAACGTCCGAACCATTCACACTGGGCACAGGCGTCAATTCAACGTCTATTCCACGTTGGTTTAATGTCATTTGATTGAGATGATGTGGAAACAACGTTGATGCAACCAGTGTGTGCCCAGTGGGTTGTTGCACATCATTACTAAGCTCATATATTTCCATTGAGCATTTTACTTCTAATACAGTCTAGTAGTATGGCATTGTGATCAGGGTCTTTTGAATAGACAGGGCAAGCATTAGGCCTATGGGCCCACGTCCTTGGCATGCGGCCATCCAACAAATGACTTCCCCCATTCACTTCAGCTCAGTGAACGTTTCCGATGAACAATGAACAATGTAGCACATGATTATTCCACGTGCAATAGATGATATCAAGCTAGTCTGTCGTGACAATGATATAACATGGCCACACAGGCCCTCCCGACTGTTCTGGGTGGTATTCATTAGACACCAAACGGAAGAAAACGGACTCCAACGGGGAGGGACTACCTGAACTTGTCCAATAAGAAATTGTCATTTTTGTTTCCCGTTGCAAAACGTTTTGCTACAGTGTGCACTAATGAATAAGACCCAGGTGTTCTTATGGTACCTGGGAGCTAAGCAGCTGGTGATAAACTGATAGGTTCCTGTATCTCACCACCTCCACCTCCGTCATGGGAGAGGCCAGTGTGTCCAGGTCTGTTGCCCAGCCCAGAGGCCTCATCCTGGACTAATGATTACCCGTTAAGGTCCAGCCTGTGGGAACAGAGCAACCTGGAGCTTCTGGTCTTAATACTGGTGCCACTGTATCTGTACCATGGGTGATTTCATCTCTGTAGGTTTGTGCAGCAGATGCAGCAGGTGAAGAAAGATGACGTGGTCTACTTTGACATTCTCTATCCTGTCCTATGTAAAAGATTTCAAAGAAGGTGTGAAATGAGCAACTTCACACTATGTTGACGTAACAGACCATTACTGTCCTCTGAATCAGGGTGCTGGACACGTGGCTTAGAAGCATGGTATTACTGGACACTAAGAACATGGTTGAGAGTGTAGTAGGAGTGCTGAACCACCATTCTAACACGCTAATAAGCAGGACTGAACTGAACACTGAACTAGCAGCTCAAGAATTTCAGCATTTAGCAGTTAGCAGTTAGCTACCACCCCAATGTGGTGACACACACCCGCTAACTAAAAGGAAATCTCCCCTTAGAGCATTTGTGGTTTCCGTAAAGTAAATATAGAAACCCATTTCAAATATTGATGAGCTAACAGAGGTTGTAGAGTTTCTTAGAGGGGTGTATGAAGCAGAGGGAGAGAGATGGAGAGAGAGAGGAAGAGCACTCATCATCGAAGATGGCGGAAGAGAGGAAGCCTAGAGTATAGTGGATGAAGGATTTGGAGGGTTTAGATTTAGAGGGGTACCTAGGAGAGCGGAGTGACCACACACCCACACAAACACAACACACACCACACACACCACACCAACACACACACACACACCACACACACACCCACACACACACACACGCACACACACAACCACACACACACACACCTACAGTGCCCAATCTCTGCTTCACAGGCCTCCTGAGGGCCCCAGAGCACAGAGTGCATCAGAAGGCCATGCAGGCACCACATCACCACCCAGCCATAGGTCACTTAGATAGGTGTATACCAGGGCAAGACGTGTAGCTGAGGTTAGTATGGAGGTTGTCGGGAGGAGATGGGAATGGATTGCTCTGGAAGTTATTTTTCCCTCTGTGTTGAGGCTACAATGACGTGAAGACTGTTGTGTAGGAGACAGTCACTTGCAAATACACATAAATACACATTCACATACATGTAAAGTCTCTCAAACATGCACATGCTCTGTGTACACCGGCACCCACTTAACACATCAAACCCACTATGTGTGTATCCACAGCTGTGTCAGTTGCAGAGCTGGGAGGGCTGTGATGTGATTATTGATGACAGACAGGGTCGGTGGTTGATGTTGACGTGGAGCGGGTGTCAGACTGGTGGTGCTACACCGGGTGCTGCTGGGGTTTAGCTATGTCCTCCCTGGGAATATTTTGGCTTTTGTCAGCTTCTGCTGGCATACACCGACAGACACTGACATGCACGCACGCACGCACGTACGCACGCACGCACGCACGCACGCACGCACGCACGCACGCAACGCACGCACGCCACGCACGCACACAACACACACACACACACACAACACACACACCACCAGCTAGTGCTTCTATGGGACTGAGACACCTGGTGTGTTTGTTCCAGACTGCGTACTCAGCTACTACTACTAACATACTGCTGTGACATTGTCCTGTGACCGGTCCCTGATGTACTGATATCAAATGCTTAGATTAATCTCTGCATTTTATTATGAGTAGTAATGCTTATGATTTGTTATCGAGATACTGTATGTTCTGTAACCCCCTATGGTAATGACCTGGGCTCTGAGTTCCCTCGTCAAGTCATGCAGTTGTAACTATTTGTCCATGTGTGTGATCAGCACCAGCTGAAAGGGTTGCCATGCCAACTCCTATTCCCTTCTGCCTTCTCACTCCCCCTCTCTCTCTCCGTCCCACCTCCCTTTTCCCCCTGCTGTGTCTCAGTGTCTCTAGTGTCCTGGCTGGTTACTCCTGCCTCCTTCTACCCCCAAATAACCCCTTTTCACCCCTACCCCTATCCTCATCCCCTCTTCCCATCCTCCACCCTCCTGCTTGTGTCTCAATGTCCCCATTTTCTGGCTGGTTACTCTCCTCTTTCCCAGCAATTAGCGTTGTTTCTGCTGTGGAGCTTCCTCTGCAGGCTGGAGGAGGTAACTGACCATGGCCACACACACACGCACACGCTCACGCACACACACACACCAACACACCACACACACACACACACACACACAACACACAACACACACAACACACACACACACACACACACACACACACAACAACACACACACACACACACACACACAGAGAGAGAGAGGGAATGAAGGAATGAATGATGAATGATGAATGGGGGAGAGAGAGTGGGAGGGGAGGAGGGGGTAAAGATGGCGTGTGGGAAGGTGGAGAGAGGGATAAGGGGAGGAGGAAGGGAGAAAGAGATAGGGGAAATGGAGAGAATGAGCGTGTAGATTTCTCTTGTGTGTTTTAATTCTCACGGCTGGAGGAATGGTGAGGAGGGAGGATGTGTCCTTGGTGATGAACTCTGAACTCTTCCTGACTTATGTAGGTCTCCTGTTTCTGCCTTGAAACATTTCTTCTGGCACAAGAACTGTGAGTTATAAGCGACAGTATCCTATTTCAGATTATTTTATATTGTTGGCACCCGTGACAGCTGGTTGGTGAATTGGGGATTTTTCCATTAAACATGGGGTCACACATTAATTGGGTAGAAAAACAGCCTTACCTCTTCAGGGATACATGCCGGGAAGTCAATGTGAAGCCAGGTTCTAAACACTTATATGGCCGGACACTTCACCCGTCACAAACACGTCCCAAATCGTTCCCATGAGGAAAATATATACCCTCAGTCTCTAGACATGAAAGTATTCCCTCTCTTCTGATATCTCACAGTTCAAATAAACACAAACTCCTATTTTTTCTTAATCAGAGAGCTGAAGGTTTCACGTTTCCGGGGAGAAAATGTTAATGTTGAATTATGGAACAGCTCTGGAAATAGCTCACACTTGGAAGGGCCTCCTGAAATATTTAAATATACAGTTGCTTGCCTCTGGCTGTGCTGTTGATGTCCCACATCTTTAACCTGTTTCAGTTTCCCCTCCGTTGTTGAATTTCTCCTAATTAGAAGTGTATATTTTATTGGGCATGGCTTTGTTTATGTCTGTGTGTGTGTGTGTTTGTGTGTGTGTGTGTGTGTGTGTGTGAGTACTTGCATACGTCCGTCAGTGGTTTGTGCGTCTGTGTGTGTGTTTGTGTGTGTGATGTGTGTGTGTAACTTGTCAATGCCTTAACGCTTATTATGAGAAGATCAAAACTACCTTGATGTGGTGTTCAGAGCTGTTTGAACAGGGCCCCAGTCGTCTTTATAGAAACTTCCATTCTTGAAGACTGGGGCCCTGTTCAAATAGTCAGCAACTTTTATTATACACATCAGCATCTGGTTTGCAGCCAAAAAACGGTGCATCTCCCTGCTAACACACACACACAACACACGCACGCACACTATGGTTGATGTGTCTGTATTTAGTGGATGTTGGCTCTCACACAATCTTTTTCTTTTAATTAGAAATAACTCAGAGGCACTTGGGTGTAACTGAAACACCTGGAGGAACGATCATGTGTGGAAGGAGCACAGTATATGTGTGTGAGTGAGAGAGAGGAGAGTTGCGTATGTGAGTTGTGTCAATGTGTGTGTGTGTGTGTGTGCGTGTGTAAGTGTGTGAGTGTGTGAGTTGTGTCAATGTGTGTGTGTGTGTGTGTGTGTGGTGTGTGTGTGTGTGTGTGTGTGTGTGTGTGTGTGGTGTGAGTGTGTGGAGTTGTGTCAATGTGTGTGTGTGTGTGTGTGTGTGGTGTGTGTGTTGGTGTGTGTGTGTGTGTGTGTGTGTGTGTGTGTGTGTGTGTGGTGTGTGTGTGTGTGGTGTGTGTGCACGGCTGTCTTCTCAGTGGGGTGTAATTTCTCTATGCGGCAAGCAGCTCAGGTGGAACTCGCTGCATGTCAAGGAAAAGCTACACATTCTCGTTCCGTCTTGTCTTGCAACATTTTGTTTCCACAGCAAGTTTGGTGGAGCAATTTTGGCACTGCCAGGGTCATAATCACTGTGGTGTGTGTATGTATCAGGATCATAGATAGTTCAAGGTATGTATTTATTTGTGTACTCTATGTACATTATTAGGGTCATTAGTAGTTCAGTTTGTGTGCCCTCTATCTCTGGTGGGAACAGGCCTCCTGCCTTTGTCTGTGTGGTAACACCTGGGCTCCACTGCATCCTGGTTAATCATTTTCTGTTCCTCGTACTCAGCTCCTCCTGATATTTGGATAGAGTATATATGTGCTGTTGAGATACAGTTTATTAAGTACACCCGTCTAGGTTGGACCTCCCCCTTTGTCTCCAGAACTGCCTGAATTCTCCGGGGCATGGACATGTTGCTTAATTGGTATCAAGGGACCTAACGTGTGCCAGGAAAACATTCCCCACACCATTACACCACCGGTCTGTACCGTTGACACCAGGTAGGATGGGGCCATGGACTCATGCTACTTACGGCAAATCCTGACTCTGCCATCAGCATTACACAAGAGAAACCGGGATTCGTTGTACCAGACAATGTTTTTCCACTCCTCAATAGTCAAGTGTTGGAGATCGGGTGTCCACTGGAGCTGCTTCTTTTTCTTGCCTCTCGTGTCAAAGGTTGCATGTTCGAATCCAGCGCTAGAAAATTGTCCTCAACTTTTACCTTAACCATTCTGAATTAATGCCTAACCTTAAGATTTCGAAGGTTATGCCTAAATTTAACCCTAGCCTTAAAAATGCTTAGGGTTAATGCCTAAACTTAAAGGGGAACTTCACCCTGGGGGAATCTGGGCTTGTTTTCATCATGTCTGAGATATTTCTAGGCCAGTGTGATGTGTTTCACATATAATTGTCCAGGAGGAAGGCAGGTCAGGGCTTCGCACGCTGAATGATACACCTTATGACGGCTTCAAGTGTGTTGATGATGGGGCGTGTGATCTAAAAAGGTATGTGGTCCCGCTTTGTTGCATTTTGCAAAGGCTCTATGTTATACTGATTGCACTATAGGTTTCTGTAGGTGTAGATATGGTTGTCCTTGTTCGAAAGAGCCATTGGGCATTTTTCAGCGATGTTCCTGTTGGCGGATTCATTGCTAAATACACAACAACATTTCAGTCTCTGAAAACGGCAACTTGTGTTGGGCGGTGCTTCATGCTCTTGTCACGACTTCCACCGAAGGTGGCTCCTCTCCCTGTTCGGGCGGCGCTCGGCGGTCGTCGTCGCCGGCCTACTAGCTGCCACCGATCCCTTTTCCTTTTCTTTTGGTTATGTCTGTTTTGTGTATCACCTGGTTTCACTTTGGTTAATTAGGGGGGTTATTTATTTGACATTTCCTTTGGGGTTTTGTGCGGGATTATTTTCGTTGAACAGTCAGTGAGGTTGGGGTGCGTTTTATTTCGCTCATGTTCTACGGGGGGTTTTCCCTGGACTGTGTCTGAGTGGGGGATTTTTCCAGTGTAAATTACTGTAGGCCTGAGTTCTGTTGGTTTTCTTTTGAGCTTGTGAAAATAAAATGCCCTTTCTTTGGAACTTGGTTCTCCTGCGCCTGACTCTACACCCACATCTCCTTGAGGAGATCTGACAGAACCATTCAACCATTCATGTTTCAACTGGAATATAGTAAAGAGTTGCAAAGAGTTGCATTTAGCTAACATTAGAAGCTTAGCTCCCAAGTGGCACAGCAGTCTAAGGCACTGCATCTCAGTGCTAGAGGTATCACTACGGACCCTTGTTCGATTCCAGGCTGTATCATAACCGGCTGTGATTGGGAGTCCCATAGGGCGGCGCACTATTGGCCCAGTGTCATCCAGGTTAGGGTTTGGCCGGGGTAGGCCGTCATTATAAATAAGAATTTGTTCTTAACTGACTTGCCTAGTTAGATAAAGGTTAAATAAATAAAAATTAAAAGCTACAGCCAATGCTAGCTAACTTGTTATGCGCCACAGCTCGCATTTGTAACTTGTTAGCTAACGTGTAACATCAGCAACTGAAAATAATTTTACTAGCTAGCTATTTTGGTGTTTAATTTCGGTATTATCAAATGAGGAGAGACAAACTTATCGCACAAGTCAGAGTTATACTGAAACTAAATCTTTATTCACTTATTAATAAGGAGAGCAGGTCACACCACACCCACACATGTGAATGATGACTGTGGCTAGTTGACGAACCACACTTAGATGATTCATTGAGAGCCCCGACACAAAGGATGCAAACACCTTTTATAGCAAAGATTCAGCCCCTTAGTCTACATGACAAACAACAGATGTGTGGAATGGGTCACAAGGTTAGGATTTGTATGAAAGATACGAATAATTCACAGCAGGCAGTATCTGCTGTAAAGACTGTTCTCATTGTGTAGAAACCAGGGACTGGCCCCCAACACAAGCTTCATCTCATAATATCCATACCCGAGCCATCTCTTCCTGGTACCTTCCAGTCAAACCAGCACAATCTCCCTCACATGAATGGAATGTGGCCTAAGGCATCGTACATCTACTTGTCAGCATGAAGCCCCAGGGGCCCACTCTCAGTTCACACAGACACATTATAGTTCTAAGAACCCCCTATTCTGTTGCACAAAACAACCATTTGATGCAATAACAGCATTATAACATAATCTTGTAATTTGGCTCTCACACTATGTCAGATAATTGATGAGGGTTGAAATTGGTTATGATTACGACCGTGGATGCATTTCAATCTCACAGATAGGATTCCAAACAGATGTAAATAACAAGCATTGCATATCCAGCAAGCTAGCTAGCTACGTTTACTAGCCGTCAGTGAGGAGAAACAATAATATAACAATTTACTGTTGTAAATCTCTAAAACCAAAGCTGGTTTTACTATACATTTTTTGCCTAAGCATGCTTGATCGACATGGCTGAAGGTAGATACTGTCTGCCTATCTAGGCTCATTTGTACAGTCTGGTCACTGTGAAAAGATTGAGTGTTATGCCATATTTCTTTCTATTAGGCTAGATATTGTTGTAAATGTAATCTCTGTGCCTGTGCATATGTACTTTATCTACACCCATTGCAATTGGTGAGAAGTGCAGCTAATTACTTAAAACCTATAATTGGTTCTCTCGCACTGTTCAAGAGAGGCGCACTAAATTTTTTGCTCGCAGTGTGTGTGTGTGTTGTGGGGGGGGGGGGGTCGTAAGCGCAGAACTGCGGCCCTCATGAGGATTTTTTTGTCCCCGCCATCAAGTTGTCCATTACATTGAGAAACTATTCTGATTGCACGTAGTATTTTCCCTTGCTCATGTAATATACCTCAAGTTATCTGGTCAAATGCGATTGTACCCACTGACATTGACTCGTACCGGATGCCTGGATGTAGCCTTGTTAATTGTTATTATTGTTTCTATTTTCTTTTTTATTTTTAGCCAATATTTTAATGGGTTTTTTAACTGTCCATTGTTTGGAAGGGCTGTAATGGTAGCATTTCACGGTAGTAACAACTGTTGTATTCGGCGATGTGACAAATAAAATGTCATTTGATTTGATCAAAAAGGCCTATAACTGTACTAATCTCGGTCATCCTGATACAGTATGTATACTAAGTAGGCCTATGCATTTCGTTCACCCACGAGCTGATATAGTATATTAGAGCTGTAATCTTGTCTTTGGGTTGTTATTTAAAGACAGTTTGAAGAATAGCATGCAGCATGTGCAACTGTGGTCAGCGTTTACTGACATTTAAGAAGCAGATTTCTTACGATAGACTCAGAGAAGAGGAGGAATTCCATTCTCTAATCTTTACAGAGTGCAAAAACTATACAAATCTTTGCTTCTTATTTTTGGACATTTAGAAGTTTATTGTGGTTTAACGCTTTGGACAATGGAGTAAACATCCTTTAAAATACTGTTTGCGTATTGGAACTCTCTCGCATACTTATCCCCACAGCCCCCTGTACCAGAGAACGGTGATGCTGAGTGTGCGTGTTGCCTGCGTCTAAGAGAATGAATATGAATCATTAGAAGTTCCTTAAACGAGGGTAAATCGTCACATGGTGCGAATTAATGAGTTGCTTCACTTCTCAGAGAGCTGAGGACTGGGCTGGCATGATCTGTGATGCTCATTGATAGAACTATTTATTAAAGAACTGGAAGATTGTCAGTGTTCCAGCTCGATCAGCAAACCGTATTGCAGATTTGTCTCGGCTCATAATTCTAACAGGTTTTTCATTAGAGGCAGATTAATGTACACAGCAATAATAGGGAATCAACGAATCGGCCTAGTCGTAGTGAAGGCTGGAGTGGAATTTATACCGGAGCGGACCGTAGCGCTCAACCATGCAGTAAAGCATGAAATACCATTAACACACTAGTACAGAAATAGTTATTGTATGCTCGTAACGGTGAGCATAGAAGAGAATGCCAACTCATTTGAGGGTATTGCTGAGGGTCGACCTTGAAAGACGCTACGACGTCCAAGAGTGAGGTTTTAAGTGGAAATATACCAGAGATTCGACTCGTCTAAATATAGACCCATCAATGAAACATATCGTCAAGCATGAAAATACATTACACCAGCACATTAGATACACCAAACTCATCTTTTAGTATACAAATTGAAGCATAGTTAGATAAGAGACCCTCCATTACTAAACCATAAACTAGGTATTAGATTCTTATATTTTATGTTTAATATTCACGCTGTTTATTTAACCAGGTGGCATTGAGAACAAGGTTTTCTGCATTTACAATTTGCGAACTGTGCACAGGAGTCAAGTGAATGTCAAGTGCGACCAAAAACAACATACAGACGTTACACTAGCGAAGACACCTCGGCTGGCTACAGCATGAAACTACCAGAAACGTACAGTCATAACGACATATAGAAAAATGATTTAATCGATGTGTGCAAATGTAGATAAGGATTAGCGAGGTAAGGCACAAAATAAGCCTATAGTGGCAAAATAAATTGTACATTTGCATTACACTGGAGTGATAGATGTGCAATGATTGATTGCAGGTAGAGATACCTGGGGTGCAAAAGAGGATCACAGCAGTCGTGTATATACATATGACGGGGATGAGGTAGTAACTGCGACGTGTGCTATTCAGCAGATGCGAAGAGCTAGCACAGTAACAGATCGGTAAGCTGCTGCAGTGATGTCTAGTTTGGGGTTGGTAATGAGTATGCAATAACATAGCAATGTAACTATAATTAGTGAAGTAAGCTTCACTAGGAAGAGTGGTTCAATAACACTGACAATTAATACTGAGAATTAAGGTACTAAGAACGCAAAAACATACAGCAACCCTCTCTGTATTAAACGGCTCCGGTATTTACCCAAGTTCTCTCTCCTGCGTTTGACTGTCACACATGCCTAACGCACAGTATAGTAAAGCTCCCAAATACCAGAAAATATCCCATAAATAATAATAAATAAGCCATCCCTCACGAAAGCATGTGTAGGCAGGCAGGAGTGTGTAAGCACTTTTTGTGCTATACTGTAGCGGTTATGTGAGGGTCGTTTCATTACTGTGCGTCTGAGCCATTCAATGAAGTTCACTCACTCTTTCACCTTGCACAGACACAGATGTAAGAGTCAAAATAATAGAGTCTAGATAGAAAATAATAGAGTTTTACGACTGCGTGATGTGGTATGTTTATGGGTCTAATTGCTCCATTATGCTCTGCATACATCCCTCATTCTCATGGTGTCTCACTAGGGACTATAACATTCTTTTGAATACCCAGTTCTCTTGAGTTAGATTAATAGTGTACATCCTGTATTTTAGAATTGGACAAATAAACAATTTTGGATATCTGAAGCTTCTGTGAATCCATAAGGGCAGGATCTTTCAAAGATTGATAGAAAAACCCATATTTATTTAATGGTGGTTCTACATCAGGGTCTCCTAACCTGTTCTGGTGAGACATTGTCTGTAGGTTTTTCACTTCAACTCTAGTCTAGTCATGATTTAAGTAATTAGCTGGTTGATAAACGACAAGGTTAGTTACAACTGGGGTGGGAGCGAAAAACCTACAGGAGGGTAGATCTCAAGAACAGGGTTTGGAGTTAAAATAGGAGGAGATTAGAAGGGTATGGAATTAAACTAAGGAGGATAGTTAAAGGGTTGGAGTTAAAATACGGGATAGATCTCAGTGACAGGGTTGGAGTTAACTACGGAATAGATCTCGAACGGGTTGGAGTAAAATACAGGAGATAGATATCAGGACGGTTGGATTAAACTCGGAGGTGATATCCAGGAAAGGTGGAGTTACAACGTTACGGGAATAGATCCGGAGGTTGGAGTTAAAATCAGGAGGAATGATCTCCCGGAACAGGGTTGGAGTTAAAAACTAAGGAGGATAGTATTACCGGAAGCGTTGGGTTAAAATACATGGGGATAGATTGCATGGGACGGGTTTGAGTTAAAACTCAGGAGGATAGATTCAGGAAAAGGGTTGGAGTGAAACTACAGGAGGACTAGATTCCAGGAACAGGCGTTGTTTAACTTCACAGGAGGATCAGATTCCAGGAAACAGGGTTGGAGTTTAAAACGTGACAGGCAGGTGATTCCAGGAACGGGTTGTAGTTCAAAACTAAGCGAGGTATATATGATCCTCCCAGTAACAGGGTTGGCAGTTAAAACCCTGCAGGAGTGGGGATTCAGGAACAGGGTTGGAGTTCAAAACCCTCAGGAGGCTGATTCCAGAACAGGGTTGGAGTTAAACTACAGGAGGATAAGATCTTCAGGCAAAGGGTTGGAGTTACAACCTAGCAGGCGGATAGATCTCTAGCGCACACAGGGTTTGGAGTTAAAGACCTACAGCGTGGAATAGATTCAGGAACAAGGGTTGGAGTTAAAAACTACAGAGGATAGATCTCTAGGAACAGGGTTGGAGTTAACCTTACAGGAAGGATAGATCTCCAGGAAAGGGTTGGAGTTAAAGCTTAAGGAGGACGATTGCCAGAAAGGTTGGAGTTAAACTAAGGGGGTATCTCCAGGAACAGGGTTGGGACCCTGTTTACCATGAGTCTTATGATTTGCCAACTGGCTGTGTTTACAACGGCAGCCGAATTCAGACCTTTTTTCCACTAATTGGTCTTCGGTACTGGCAATTGTGTTCGGCATTGGGAGCTGGGGAAGCTGAGAATCCTTTGTTGCTTAGGTGGGGCCTGTCCTGTCTGCGGTGAACGGCCGTGATAAGAGTCTGCCGCGAAAGTGATGTAGGGCCTCTTAACTACTGTTGTTTGTCTTTGAAGAAGATTGCTGGTATGATTTTATACTCTTGTGTGGGAACGTAGGAAAGCATTTGTTGGTAAGGTGTAAACGAATGGGACGGGCTAAGGTTCTTGTTTAGGGATATGAGGGGAAATTGGGAGCTGCTTTTGAGAGGAAGATCAGTCAACAAAGTAAGTGAGCTGGAGGGGG
>NW_019944440.1:46310-48869 GCF_002910315.2 Salvelinus sp. IW2-2015 | reverse complement strand
GGGGGGGGGGGGGGGGGTTAAAGAAGGTGTGAAAAGTCTTAGGAAGGCAGTTCTTACACGATATAAATTGTTGTGTATGGGAGATTGAGGAGAAATGGCACCTCAATCGCTCTCATACACAACAATACTTTTACTGTCCAAGCACAACCAAAAACCCCTTCCTCATGTCAAAGTACTGTCTGTAAACCTCCCCCAGCCCATTGACAATGACAGATCATTCTTGTCAATAGTATCCCTTTGCAGGGACATTTTGTAGACATGTCTTTGTATTGTGTTTTGAGAATCTGCAGAGAAGAATGAGGTGGTTGTGTCAGAGTCCCTTGCTGGTTTCTGTTCCACAATCTTGTTGTGCTCCATAACCGCAAAGTGTGTCTGCTCCCTCATGCTTGTGTACACACAATGCTCCGGCTTTGGGATATTTTTCAGCAGGGCACAGTGGAATGACTCCAGATAACCTGAGTTTTACAATAAGAAAAGGTAAAAAGCGGGGTAGACTAATTGACATGGTCTGGAAGGTACTCTGTAGTCCTCAGGCTACCTCTAACCACCCGTAACCCCGTAACTGTCATGCCCTGACCTTAGAGAGCCTTTTTATTTCTCTATTTGGTTAGGTCAGGGTGTGATTAGGGTGGGCATTCTAGGTTTTCTGTTTCTATGTTGGTGTGTTTGATTCCCAATCGGAGGCCGCTGTCTATCGTTGTCTCTGATTGGGAATCAGATATAAGTTGTCAGTTTCCTTTTGGGTTTTTCTGGGATCTTGTCTTTGTTTTGTTGCTTTAGGCACGACTAGCTTTACGTTCGGTTTGTGTTCAGTGGTTTTTCCCGGTGTTACGTTTTCAAATAAAGAGAGAATGTACGCCGACCACGCTGCACCTTGGTCCGGTCATTTATCATCTGACGACGAGCGTAACAGTACCACAAACACAAACCATACAAACACTACCCAATTCATGTTTATAACATGCGTACTGTAAATTGAGCTATCTTAGCCATCAGCTTGTAAATATTTTGACCAACTTACCTTCACCTTGTGCAGAGCTAGGGGTTGGTGGAATCAGATTCTGTACCACCTACAACAAAATACACAACAATACACAATTTAACCACCCCACTCATTGTATTGATCTCTATTAGACTGGCTAGCTAAGCACACCTAACATGGATATTTCAATGTTGTCAGCTTGCTGTTAGCTAACTAGCGTCACTAAATTGGCAGCAAGATTACTAGCCAGCTGAGACGGGCTGAGAACAAACTAACCAACCATAGAGGATTTATACACTTTCGTCGTTACTACCGACACACAAACAGAGAGTGAGTTAGCTAAATCGATAATTCTATTTTTAGTAACGGAGTGTTTTCCAGACAAGGGTGGAATAAATTACTACCAAATTGAAACACCAAATAAGAGTAACATTAGCTAGCTCACAGCAGCAGTCAAAGACAGAAACAACAAACAAACATGTTTACTTTTCTGAAGGAAGCTACCAGTCTAGCAGTGACTACCATGGCATAAGTGAAATTGATTGACAGTGTGTATACCCGAAATATAGCTATATGATTTATCTGATGGCTTTCAGAGTTCAATATAGGACTGTAACTTTAGCTAGCTAACCCAGCTAGTCCAGCTAGGCTAGCAAGCTAGCTAACATTAGGTTACCTCTAGTTGAGAATCTTCCGTTTTGTTGTGAAGGGAAAAAAATCGGTGGTATCGCATCACTTCTCAGCTGTCGTTTAAATGGATTACCCATCAGTTCAGCCTGAAAATCCCTCTGATAATCTTTGGTCACTGCATCATTTTTGACAGCTGCATAATCAGGGTGAATCCCTGGTAGGTAGAACGGTGAAAGGTACCACATTTTGTTGCTTGTTTGTAATTAGCACAACCAGGCACACCACACGGGTATGATGACAAACAATAGTGAAAAACAAAACGTTTCCAAAAATATATGGCCTAGAGTAGTTCTGAGATTACTGTGTGTTTGTCGTTCCAACTAAACAACACCATTATTGAAGTTTGTGGGCACGCCCACCATTCTCGGTAAAAACTAGACATTGTCGGGCGTGAAAAGCCCAGGAGGCCGGCCGTTTCTGAGATACTGGAACCGGCGTGCCTGGCACCGAAGATCATACCACACTCAAAGTCTCTTAGGTCACTTGTTTTGCCCATTCTAACGTTCAATCGAACAGTAACTGAATGCCTTGATGCCTGTCTGCTTTATATAGTAAGCCACGGCCACGTGACTCACTGTCTGTATGAACAAACCTTTTTCGGGAACATACCTAATTAACTGGCCACTGAGTATAGCTAGTGGTCGGTGGTTGGTAGTTTAGCCAAACCCCACCCCTTATCTTAATAATCTCCCTCACTTCCAGTACAGTGGACCTTGTTGACATAAGCAATGTGTGCTCTAGAGATAATGCGTAGATAATGGACCATTTTCAGTAGATGATCAGCATTGATATGAAGACAATTCCATATGACCTTTACATTCCCATTTGTCATCTCAGACTCCTCTCCTCTGTCTCCAGAGTGGGAGGGAGGAGAGACAGGAAGAGAG
>NW_019944440.1:0-20754 GCF_002910315.2 Salvelinus sp. IW2-2015 | reverse complement strand
CAGCCCACAGAAGAGAGAAAATCACTAGATTCTATGAACGGATGACAACAGCAGAGCAACAACAGGGGAAAAGGACACACTAACGAGGAACAAGAAAAAAAAGCAGATGCACTTCTTTCAGACATTTAGAGGGAATATTCAGAGATTAAAAATGCCCTACTATGAATTCTGCAAAATATGTCATTTTTTGGGTTGTCAAGCCAACAGTCCAAGATAGGACACATGTCTCTGCAAAAAACCACGCCAACCCCAGTTCATTACGGACAAACTACAGCATCCACAAATGATCAGCTGCGAGCAATATTGAGAACCTGAAGAAAGAGCGCATGTACACAGAGTGCTCCCTTTGTCAAGCCAAAGAGCTTAAACATCTGACTTTGATGCTGTTGAGCAGACATGGTGGGTTGTTTGGGAAAACAAAGCTGAAGTGAGAGAAGAAGAAGAACAACAATTAGGGAAACATGGAGAAGTTCACTGTACATTTGACAGTAAAAAGAAAGGGAGTGTGCACACTGCAGATTCTACTGGAGGTCTTCTCCAAAGGATTGAAAGAGAAGTTGGGGAAACAGGTGTACAACATTCAACACCAATACTCCAAAACTGAGAGAATTAAAAGAGAATCGCGGAAGAGGGATCATCGTGCAGATTGACTTGGCAGGAAACTACCTGTGTAAATACACCAGTGAAATTCAGGCAGTTCACTTTGATGATTCTCACATTCAGTGGACCCTCCACACCTGTGTTGGATATACTACAAATTATATAGTTTTCCTTGGTTCACTGAGCTTTTCTATGCCCATGAATCCTCTGCTCATCTAGGGCGATCTCAAAAAAACACTAGCCTACTTCCTTGAGCTCTGCCCATACGCTAGTTTGGAATCTTACTTTTCTCTTATATTAAATAAATGTTTAAACAATGGTTGTTTTTTGCAATAAAAATGTATTTTCATGCCATTTTTTTGACATAGATTTCATTTGTTTTAGATAGGGAAATCATATGGTTGTTATCAAAATCTCACAAAAAGGTTGGGTGGAAATATCTTATTTTTCATAATAAATAAATGCTTTTAGATGTCACAAAGGAAAGTTTATACATTCAGGCGTCGTGATGAATTATTAATATTAGGAAAACCTAAAAAAAATCACTTAAAATAATATTCAATACAAGTTAATGTACAAATGTATAATAGATGTGATTTGTATGACATTTAATTTTCAACTAAAACGGATGTTTAATGACATCATGGAAATGGCTGTCTGAGAAAAATGACAAAAATATATAAATTCCTGAATCTATGATCGCAGCCATTATCAGATATGGTTTCTAGACAAATCAAAGACAATTATATTACTGGTAAAGTGGTGTGTATGAAGTTTTAATTCTGAAAGCTTGCAGGACAAAATGCCGACCGAAGTTGCAGAATCATCCAGCAAGCAAAGTTAGGAGCACTTATGATAATGCCTTTATCAGCTGTTGAATTCAAGGGGATGCCCATATTAGGAATCCCYGTMGGAGTTCCTACCCTATTTCATGAATAATCATTTGATATTTCATGTGTAGCTGACTACTGCTAAGTAGGCCTACCATYTCATTTAAATTACTGCACCGTTGGAGCTAGGAACACAAGCATTTCGTTACACCTGCAATATCATCTGCTAAATATGTAATGTTCATATATATCGCAGTACAATGTTACCTGAACAAATACTCTACTACACATGTGTGTGGAGCCTCAGTCATATGCCATTGCATTGGCATAAAGTATTGAGCCTCTGCCTAAAATACTATTATTTTCTAAATGTTCTTGGTGAACTCTTGTCAGTTTTGTTTGATAAATAACAGACAATAGGACTCAAGAATATATCAAGTTGTCCTTCTGTTTGTCTAACCAACATATAATGCCTATAGCCAGAGCCCTTTATTGTAGTAGAAAAAAGTGTTATTTTCTGAACGTGTGGAAGTGTGTTTACAAGGCACTGAACTGGATAGGGCAAAATGACTATACGCGCGGGTACGCCTACACTTCCCAGGTGAGGAAAAGCGCAGGGCTGAGGGCACTCATTTCTGTGACAGTGCGCACGTCCCGCGCTTTTACGCACGGCCTCTTTGCAGTAATGCATAAACGTTGTTATGGTGTTATGACACTAGCTTACTCGATATTTTATAATCAATTAAAAATAAGAAATTAAACTTGTTTACATTTTGTTTATGGCTATAGCTTGTGGAAAACCGAATTAGAATTCCATTCCGATTCGAAACAATGTGTAATGACGTATTCCATCTCTRTGCGACCGAGAGGRTCACAATGTCGACGCTTCACATGGAACTCCMGAACCCAAGAGATATGTTCAGAACTCTCAAAAAATCTTCAGTTCTTGATCGACAAACATCGAGAGAGACAGCATTATTATGGCAAGCTTTTCATTCATCTTCCCTGAAGACAGACATTGTTCCATTAAGGACAACGAAGTCAATTCAGGTAGGAACAATAACATACATTTCCGTCTTTAAATACAAATATTAATTAAATGTGTGATTCTTAGTGGAAAGAAAATAAAAAAACGTATAAGGTTTGGCTTATGGCGTTGTTGTTAGTTACCAAACAATGTAACCATGCAAAATGAGGTTTTCCAGCTGACTATGGTGTTACTTAGGCCAATGAAATTATATATATGTCCCAAGTATCTCTCCTTCCACCCAAAAATGTGCACTTGTTCACCTCCCTTCACTGATTTGAAAGGAAATGACTGGTATATAAATATGGTTAATATGGTACTAGCCAATGTTTTTAGATTTGTTGAAAGTATTGAATGAGTGCAACATGCTTCAAGGAGAAATAAGATGTTATGGGATGCATGAAGAATATGAAGAATGCAATGAAGAATAATGCTGAAATCAGTTTAGTTAACCCTTGTGTGGTGTTTCTTTTCAGGGTGGATCTCAAGTACGCTAAACTCAGAATACGTTGCGGTCCATGAGTCAAAGAGTCAGAACATCCGTCAGAGTGTTGCAGAGGTACTTTGGTGACAATACACGCGAATGCCATCGACAGCCTCTGCTCTGGTCTGGTTGGTACACCCCCTACATTCCCCAGCTCTAAGGAAAGAAGCTTCCCCTTCTGTCGAGAGCTTCTTCCTGGATGAGTGGGATTCACTGACACTCATGCAGACTCCCTCAGGTTATGTCCACCAGTGTTCCATCAAGGAAGACAACCTGATCCAGCTGCTGCAGGCGTAGTGTCTCTGGTTCTGTCCACCAGTGTTGCCATCTGTGGAGAATGACCTGGTCCAGTCTGTTGCCAGGCCTAGTGTCTCAGGTCTCGTTCACCAGTGTTGCCGTGTGGAGAATGACTTGATCCAGTCTGTGCAGGCATATAGTGTCTCAGGTTCTGTCCACCAGTGTTGCCATCGTGGAGAATGACCTGGTCCAGTCTGCTGCTGGCCTAGTGTCTCAGGTTTCTGTTCACCAGTGTTGCCATCGTGGAGAATGACCTGGTCCAGTCTGCTGCAGGCCTTAGTGTCTCAGGTTCTGACCAGTGTTGACATCGTGGAGAATGACCTGATCCAGTCTGCTGCAGGCCTAATGTCTCAGGTTCTGTCCACCAGTGTTGTGCCATCGTGGAGAATGACCTCCTAGTGGTCTCAGGTTCTGTTCACCAGTGTTGCCATGGTGGAGAATGACCTGATCCAGTCTGCTGCAGGCCTAGTGTCTCAGGAGCTGTCAGCAGTAGCGCTAGAGTGAAGGATCGTGATGATCTCACACACGGAGATCAACCAACTGAGGTCACATGCATGGTTGTGGCATGTCTCAACCAAGAGAAGTAGTCTAGTCATCATTTTTCTATGTTTTCAACCAGAGTTGCAATGCTTCGGTGCCATGAAGGTGATGCTATTGCTACCAGCCTGGAGCACTCTGAGAAATGTCTACCTCTACCGCTGATGCCACATTGTTTCATCCACTGCTGTTGCCAATCAGAAGAATACAAGGGGTGGATTCGTCTCATCTTACGGAGACTGTTCACAAGAAAAGAACAGGAAGCCTGTCAGTAATACTTATGTAGTCTTTTGTACTGTAAATGTTATCATTTATTAACTATTGTTTATACTAATATCCAGTGTTAATGGTTGTCTTTCAAATGTTTTTCTCTATTGCTACTTGTCTGTTTTTCAGGCAAAGTGGCTTCCAAGAAGGAGCACATTCACTTGTTGACTGCCTCAATGCTTGCTGAGACGCCCACTAGAGAACTCACTCACTGCTGAAGGCATCCAGATGATGCTTCTGTTTCTCCTCAACCACCTACACCCCTCCTGCCCCTGCCCCCCCCACACCAAACCTACCAGGGTTGGGCTGATTCCAGATCAATTCAGTCAATTCAGGAAGTAAACTGAAATTCCAATTCCAATTGTTCTCATAGGAGGCAATGGAGGTAAATTTGAATTGCTATTGGATTTTCAGTTTACTTACTGATTTGACTGAATTGAAAATGAATTGACCCCAACCCTGATCCCTAAGCCCCCCACCCATCCATTTCTATCTTCAGATAAATTTTGTAGAATTTAATTTGAATGTGTTTTGTATCTTCATTGAAACCACAATACATCTCTAATGAGGGTCACTCTATGTTACACAATCCAGATTTATCATCAAATGTGTAGATATTCAACAACACAAATGCAGTGGTTTAGCAGTTCAACTTCAATACTTTGTCAATGAGTCACTGCACTCTTACAACATTGTGGAAAAACGGAACACTTTTGCTGACATTCTGTTACAATTAAACTTTCTAACTATAGTGTACACACAAAAATTAACGCACACCAGTAGGTACAATGTGTTCTTTCGGTTCTAATCCATTGTCTCATGACTGAATTAAAAAAGGGCCAGAACGTGTACACATAAATGGAGTTAGAGGAGGAAAGCGAGAAAAAGGTTAAGTTTTCTGCTCCAATGTTGGTGTTTACATCACCTATTGAGTGGAGCATTTCATATCCTGTGGCCAAGATAAATTCCATCAACCGGCATGTTTGGTGACATATTCAACGGAACTGAGTAAATGCAATTAGATATATTATCACCATTAACAGGTGGAATCTATTGGTACTATAGGGGAAACTAGAGTGCTCACTATTAAAAAAAGTGAGCATGTTTGGGTCAACACAGTATCAACAAGCTGCCTAACGGGATGTCGGAAGTGTTGGAGGGGAGCACGTGCAATTTGTCATTTGCTGGAAGAAAAAGAACCTTTCCGTAAGAGCTGCGGAAAATGGTTCAGGTCAATGCAGTGGGCGTTGCTACAAGAATTCAATTGTTCAGGTTTGTACCCGCCGTCATGGGTACGATATGAGCTGTGCGGGGTACGCATGCACTATGGTCGGTCTTCTTAGGGTCGGGTAGAATTATTTGGCAGACAGCACAACGGATGTATTCCAACCATTTGTCCTACGCTCTTTAGGTAATCCGCAACTGGTCGCCACTCCGTACAACAGTCCTAAATCCAGCACCAGCTCGCTTTATGCAACACACTGCTATCCACACTGGCCGATACAAGGTACCGACTGGGGAGAGAAAGCAGCTTTTTCTCACGCTCTTCTTTCTGGGTAATACAACCCCGGTTTCCTAGGAAAACTCAGTTCCTGGATTTGGCTAGCGGCCTTAATGTACCAGATGAGAGCTGTGTTCGGTGTTGGGCCTGCCAGGTGGGGTGCCTATGGCATACAATCGGCCCAACCATGACTGCCACACCTGCTCCAAGTCCGTAAATCATGGATTAGACCAATGCAATATATATTTCAATTGTCCTGATTTCTATGTGAACTGCAACCTACCCGTAAAATTTTCAATTCTGTTTGCATGTTTGCGTTTATAATTTTCTGTCTGCAGTTTTTTCTTGAGAATTAACCTATGACATTCTCATCTATAACTTCTAGATACTAATGAAATCAAAACAGACTCCACGTATATTAAAAGGAATAAGAAAGGGCTTATATCAACTGTGGCCCGGAAGTCCTGCACACATTACATTTACAAAGGTTTCCTCTTCCATGAGGACAATGCTCAGTATTTGATATTTTGGCAGAGACAATGAAGCAGAGACAATGAAAAGTAAACAAATAAACAAACTGAACAAACCAAACAAAACTCAGTCCACATGACACATGACATGACACATGACATGACACTGATATGACACATGACATGACACATGACATGGCATCGACCGAAGGAACCATATTGGTGTGTTTTCCTAATAAGATGATTACTGATTGTGTTTGTTATATAAGTTCACTGTGTATGTAGCGTTCTGAACTAACATGGTAATGTAATGTAACATTTGTGTCCTAGCTAGTATCTGTAATGTAATCAAACTGAGGGCAGAGACTCTCATGTTTTCCGGTTTGAGGTTTATGTGTATTTAACTAGATCATGCATGTGAGGGAACAACAAAAGTACATATGAATAGGGAGTTTAAGCATTTGTAAGATTAGACACGGCCTATACAAAAATAAAACAAAAATATCCAAACAGGCTTATAAATACTATAATAAAAACATAGGCCGATAATACTGAAACCTTTTGTCAAACAACAAAAGGAAGACTAGTCTGAAGGTTGCGTTTTATATGAAAAACAACCTTATTCCTAAAAGTACATTTATTTACACTTTATTTGGACTAAATATAAAAATCTGTACATTAGAGAAAAGTATAGTATGTGAATGTGTCTTTGTATGTTTCAACATCATCTTATCATTATATACAGTTATACTCTCACCCAAAACAGAGATTCTTATATATCAATAACACAATGTTATAATGTCTAGGCCATTGTGAAGCATTGTCGCAATGAAACTCCTAAATACTAGAGTAACATCAGCTACTTAAAAAGCACAGGCTATAATGAGGAAGAAGCAGATTCTATTTGCATCACCGACGCATATAAGGAAATTCATGTATGATGTTTAGCTTCTCTTTATAGAACAATGTTGGTACTAATTGGTAATGATTAGTACTACCGTAGGTAATGGGTTGGTTACTACGTTGTACTACAGTTATGCACAACATACCCCTGATAATTTACTACTAGAACTCAATAGGATGTATATCTAGTGGCAAATGGTCTTATAGTCATACTGTTTTGCGCATCAGTTGTGAAATAACACAGCCACTGAGATCACTTTCTCACCCGAAAGGTAAATTACTGCTCAACAGTCGACATTATACTAGAAATTCATTCAAAATAAATTTGGCTCGGTACAGTTTGTGGCTGGTGGATATCCAGTTTGTCTGGTCTTGTTAGTAGGGACTCGATCTAGCGGCACGCGCAATTCTTGTCAAACACGTGATGACACCATTTACTGGGTTCAGAGCAAGGTAGGACAAAGTCATTCTTACCGGAGTCTACTTAAGTGATTTTGAAGCGGGATTGTTTAGACTATCTGGGAGTTAGTGGTTGATGAGTACCGGGACAATTGACTAAATGGTAGATGATCTGAGGAAGACAGAGTCTAGGTTTGTAGACGGGGTGGCTCACCAGGGGACAGAGGATGTTCTGCGGTGGTATCTTTGGGTCGATCGATGGCTATGGCGTTTTTACGATGGGGGGTTTTGACTTTGGCTGGGGGTGTTATGTATATTATTAGTGTCTCGTTAACTCATGGGATTGTGTTCGCTTGTCAGATCTGATTCGGATTACACCGTCGATGTCTCGTGGTTCTCAGCTGAATCCTCGGGCGTGCGCGCAATCAGATCATGGATAGGTTAAAGGGGAGACCTACTTTCGCCTCAACCCTAGTAGTCAACTGTTGACACTGGGATCGTCGCGAGACCCTCGGGCTGTTGAGATAGCTAACTGGCCGCGTGGTAGTAGGGGTAGGAGACATGGCCCTTCTTAGACGCGCTCTTCCCAACGGGGTGGAGAAACAGTTGAGACACCCATGACACGTAGGAGATTACCCTGGACGTAGAGGCACAAAACCGAATCGAGGGGACATGAGGCTGTAGGCTACACGAGTGGTGGCTCAGCAATCTCACGGAGCTTATTGTCAACTAATCTGATCGAGATGTGAGAGGTTAGAAGAAACCTACTGTTCCCTTGAGCCGCTACTTTTCTGGGACATTCCATCGAAGGCGCTGGGTGGGCTCTGGGACTCCTCCGCTGGCGCGCTTCAACAAGGAGGAGAAACCCCTTCATGGAGCCAGGTCCTGGGTTGTACGAGCAAATGTACTATACCGGTAAAGCTATAGTGTACACAATTCATTCACTCCCACCTTTACTATATGGGTAAATTGAAACCTGTGGTTGTTGTTTTGGCTATAGAGGACGAGTAGAAGGGAGGTATTCTTTATCCTACCCTCTCTACTGAGCGCTTTGTTGCTTGGGCTGGTGTTGTGGTAAGGGGCAAGGGACGGATTGGCGAGACCTGGGAGATAGTCGGATCTGTGTTTGGTAGGGCGGAAGGGGTTCTGCCGGTGTGGTGTTCGGCGGGTGGAGGTAATCAGCTAGGCGGAAGGCAGCGAGAAGAGGATCGCTGGGGATGACGAGGTCGCGTGTGAAGGACTAGCGTCTCACTGGCCCGTGCTGAGTTAGAGGGGTCTCGTTGTCGAGTAAGCTGACCTTCCTCTCCGACATGCTGCTGAGGCCTGGGCAGCGGCTCGGGAACGCCATCAGAGCTGGGTGGAACCGCGTGAGAAGAACGCTCTTTAGATTACACCAACACACACGGCTACACCTATAATTACAACTGAGTTCATGGCACAGACACTTATTGTATGATTTTTCCACATACACACTGTGACCACATTATACACATACTAATAGATTCTTTTTGATTATTGTCATAAATTTGTATATATAATAGCATAGGGCGACAATACAAGCATAGTTAAAAATGCATTTTTCACTTGTATAATTGTCCTCGCCTCTAGAGGGCAGTATTATCATGGATATTACCTTTTGATCCTGTACTCATTCAATCAGCACCACTAATGCCCTTACTGTACTCACTGACTGAGAGCAAGAATAAGCATTGATGACTGTTGATATACTGAAAAAAGTGGCGCAATTAGTTGTAACAGAATTTAACATGTTTGATACTTGTATACGTCCTGTCGTGCAGCTGCTGTCTATTCTATTTTACTCCCAAATGGCACCCCATAGAGCTATTTACATATTTTCTTTGTTGATATGGCTTCTTGTGTCAAAAAGTTTAAGCTTTACTCGTCTGATGCTGGTTAACCTGTAATAAGGGTTCAATTTGGGGAACCTCAAATTGAAGTAGCGGGATGTTGTTTAACCGTGGTTTTGAGTAGTTATTTTCATTCAACTCGTTCGAGTGCTTATTAAAGTTACAATGTACCAACAGGCACTGTTCTTATTATACTGCCATTCTTGTCTGTGGCAATCGACGAGAAATGGCAGGGAGGAAAGATGAGACACACTGATAGGTTGGGCTCTCGCTAACAAGCATTTCACCAGTGAAGTGAAGGACGGGTCTTAGTCTCGTGGTCAAACTGGTCAGGTGTTAAAATTCAAGGGCAAGAGAAGCCGACATAAGTGGGGAAAAGGGATAGTTAGGTCATCATTAATCATATTTTCTATTTGTATTTCTTTTCTATTTTCTTCTGTCTGGGAACCAAAATTCAGCAGTACGACTTTAAGACTTGTGCATTGACCCGGACAGTCCCTCACTAACATTATATATTGTAAATTACACTGTCACTAGTCTATTGTGTAATACTACTAATTACTCAAATGAGTTGCCAGCATACACCAGTTGGGTTGTTAAGCTGAGGGCTCAAACCCCTTTAGCGCACAAATGTATACCGCTTAGATATGTCAGCGATTTCTTTACAATAATACAGTATAAAAAGGAGTATTATTAGCGAATAGGGCTGTGATGAGATGTCAAAATGGAGGAGGGACGTAATTGGGACGTGTGGAATGAATCTTCAACTGTCCAAACATGCTCATTGGGACAGTGGCAGACGGGCAGCAGCAGTGGTGGTGGGGTATAAAACAAGGGGGTGGTTGGGCTGGTGTTGATTCGGTTGTATTGATGGTACAAGTAAGGAGTCGCCATATTGGATGAGTGTCAATACGAGAATGCTATTCCTGGTATCTGACAGATTGCTCTTATGGATCTTCTACCTCCTCTAGCTGGCCAGCGGCTACTCAGACGCATGGATTGACGATAAACACATTCTTCCAGACATGGTGCATAGGTTACACATATTGTCACCATGGAGCTACTTCTCCACTCCAGGAACGCGAGTGTAGGCGTGAGGGAGAGAGAAGAGAAAGTATGTCACTCGCATCGTGAGACAATACGCTGAATTAACTGGAGTGAGTATCCACCTCAACTGTCACCTTGTGCAGGCATGGTTCCACTGAGGACACACCATAGATGCGAGTGACATCTACGCTCCTGAGACAGATGATACGTATCAAGGAATGATCCAGGAGTGATGGATGTCTGATGACTTATTTCCCATATAGAAGCGCGGAACTATTCGAGCTTGATCCCAGATGACATCGAAGGACATTAGTAAACAAACCAAAGCCTACCGGACCACCATGAATGATCGTCAGCGCCCCCCTCTCAAATTTCGATAGTGTTTTATTTCCGACTCGCAATTTGTGACCTAACACATTCAATTTGGAGGGATTAGGCGGCCATCCGCATTTGTCCGCCTGCCTTGCGACACTAGAATGCACGCTCATGGTTTTTGTACACACTGGAAGATAGCTGTTCCACTCAAGTGTGGAGTCATAGTGATCGGCCACGCAGTAGTGACTTAGGAAAATTACCATTGCTCAGAACAGGGGCCATGCACGGCTGGCCCTTAAAAGTACACTTAAACATTTATGATATGCATGTCAATGCTTCATGCCTACATAAGTTGGAGGACAGCGTCCAGATTGACTATTACATCTCAGCTATTGCTTTTGTCAGAGAGGTTGCACTAAGCTTGATGTAGCTGAGACTGTCTGGTTTTTAAAAGGGTGAAGAGACATCTAGATCTCACGGTAACACACCCACGCTATCTCCAATACTCTCCACATAGGCACATGTACATCAGAGGGTCGGTGGGGTTCTGGATCGGAACATCTACACAATCACGTCTACGAGACAGAGCTGGATGGATGGGTGTTAACTTATGTACAAACATAAAGTAGTTCATGCAACTAGATCACTGATGTGAGATTTCTTGGATAATTGAACCACACTAACTCAGGTAATCTTGATGTCCCACGACATAAAAAAGGCTTTACATATACATCGCCTTATGTGACACACAGCTAGGACTGTGGAATTTGGACGCCGAGAAACACACATGTACAGACACACGCATGAGGCAGCGCACGCATCACTCTCGATGTCACTTAACATCAACACAAGGTACATGTGATATCATATTTTGTTTGCTACTGGTTCGGTACCGGTTAACTATTATTCCTTTGTTGTTGCATAGCTCACAGATTGTAGTGGTAGTAATAAATGTATTTGATGCAGCTGTTTTATATGTATATTGTAAGTGCTCTTAATAATGCTGTTTGGACCCCAGGAAGGGTAAGCTGCTGCCAGGGATTCGCGACAGAAGATTCTGCCTGATGTATAGTTGATATAGCAGTGCTTGGGTTTAAGCAAGGCAGACGCTTTATGGCTTTAGGTACGTGTTGATGACATACAGCAAGTAAAATCTCCCACATTTTGCCTCCAAGAGATAGACTCAGGGTGAGAACTCTCTTGCAAGAAGACCAAGTTTTTACAATCCAGGGTTACTCACACAGCAGTTAAAGTTCTATATCTCAATCAGGGTTAATTTCCTCTTAATAAACAGTTATTGACCTACGTTATGAGGTTTTAGGCAGGTTTAGCTGAAATGATTTGTCACCAAAAGTACAATGATTTTCATTTTTTCGAGCCATATTTAACGGATCTAATTATGTGTAGCGAGAAACTTCACCATTATAAAGACAAACACGACGGAAGTGTATCGCGGAGTGACATTAGGTAGAGATGCCAGTACACCAGTTTATATCATGCATTATTCAAATTATACGCCGAGGTGTAGTATAAAAGTCCGCATTAGACATCGAACAGAACAGTTTTTTCCTCAGTATCTCATGTCTATAGCTAGATGACCTTCACAGAAGGTAATCATTTAGATCATGTACAACAAGCACTGTTGAATCATAATGAGAACGTCTTAAAAAAACGAGCGCGCCCCATCAATCGTTTCTTCATCAGATCAAGAAAATTATCCATGCAAAGCACTGAATCACAATTCTAGTACTTACTTGTGGTGATTATCGAGCTATGCTAGTGCTTTGTATTTGTTATATTTGTTCCTATCATAACATAATAATCTTTTATAAAGCGTGCATGCAGAGTTGCATGAATATGGCAATAATTTCGTTTTATCCCAAAGGACTGTGTTTAAATAATACAGACATATGTGTTAGCTCCTGTGGCTTCGAGATTGGGTAGTATAAACTCTTTTAAGTTACGCTCTCCTCTACGGCGTGTGTAACAGCGCTCGACTCAGAGCGTGCGGACTGATGTGGAGTCCGAGTTGAGGGCGGCGATGCTCTAACTAACTCAGTAAGCATGACGGGAGGAAGGGTTGAGCCACTTTCTCGGATCCTGACCGGGGTGGGGGCTCACGAGAATTCCTTAGTCTGACTGCTTACATTTTGAGCTGATAGCAACTATGGAGGTGGCAATATCAACCGCGCTACTAGAGGAAAGCCTCGGTCCATCCGGAGCCTAATCTCGTCTTTCCATTCAGGGGCCAGACCCTGGCTTCTTGGCTCTGCTTATGCTCATTATCTCTGCATAGGCGTATACATCGCCCCTTGGGCTTCACAACTCACGTATAGCATAGTCATTAGATACGGGGTCAAGAGCTATGGAAGACTGTCCACTCGCGGGGACTGCAAACCTACAGATGATCGTCTGTTTTCTCTATACTTTATGCAGTTAGGTCGGGTGTGACTAGGGTTGGGTACTTCTAGTGTCTAGAACTGTCTCAAGGCGCGTGGGATTCCTCGATCACTGTTCCTTAACTGGGTATACTATGAGCCTATGACTAGAGGTAGAGTTTGTAGTCAATAAGAGACAGAGTATAGTAGAGTAGGATTCGTTATAGGGAGGCCTGCATATCGGTCTCCACTCATAGTTTGCCGATTTCACGTTGGTTTTATCGTTTGGTCTGGGTCGTAAACTCAGCCGGGATGCGATATTCATGGGTAGGGTTCATGCCCCTCCGGGTAGTGGTACCAGGGGTACTCTGGTGGTGGGTGGGTGGAAGCCATTGTCTCCTGTGTGGCTCAGTGGACCATCGTCAGCACCTCGCTTCTGGAGAAGGGATAAGTGGTCTCACGCTTTTGAGGCGTTATGGTGAATCCATGCTTGTATTAGGGTGGTAAGGATAGTCCAGTGCACAGTCCGGATCTTTGCTTTAATTAAAATTAGAATTCTCAGAGCGGAAATTAGTCCACCAAAGACCAAGAGCTCTAGTGCGTCCGACCTTATAACGAACGTGACAGAGATCCACACCTAAGGACCAAGCAGCGTGGGGAATCACCGTAGCGCGCTAGGAAGGTAGCGCACATGGGAGGAATTTTGTAATGGAGTCAGAGACCTCCTGGAAAGCAGACTGGAGAAGCATATTTATACGCTCTTCTGTAGACGGCAGGCACGATTACGACGCGGCAAGCACGTCAGCCCCCAAATGCGTAACCGCGCCGAGATTATCTGAGGGCAGGAGTGGGGGTGTGGACTCACGGTCCAGGGTAAAAATCCGAGCACCATAGGTAGCGTAGATGGGCAGCTCGCTCATCAACACTTGTTTTTTTTGCGGGATTCCCACCACGGGGAGTATTGGCTGTAGTTCGAGGGGAAGGGTATTGGAGAGCGGGCTGAGCACATGTACGGTGATTGGTCTCGCTTTACCACCGTGGGGAGCTTGTGACTGGTCTCATGACATACGTGTTACACGGGCAGTAGGCGTACTTCAACAGCCGAGGGTTCTCGCGACGATCCAGTGTCAACAGTGACTCTAGGGTGATGGGAAAGTAGGGTCCTTACCTATCATGGAATCTGATGGGAGCCGAATCAGAGACGGGACCCGGTTAATCAGAATCAGAACAAGCAGAACAATCCGGAAGAACGAGACACTAATAATCAACACTCGCACAACCAAGCAAACCCCCAGAGACCCAGCCATAGCCATCGATCGACCCAAATCCACTGCCAGGAATCCTCTTCGGTGGACCCAGTGTCCGTTCAAACCTAGACTCTGTTTCTCAGACACCTATCTTTAGCGCAGTCGGTAGTCACCACCACTACTAGTACCAACGGCAATATACGTAAGAACCAGACTTTCCTCTGTCTGAACCCAGAACTGGTGCGTAACGTCCAGTTGCTCGCCGCTGAGTCAGGAGTCCACTAACGCACGGCACCTGGGACAACATGGACAATGTACGAGCCAAAATGGAGGACAAGAAACTGTGAGAGTAATCTGGAAATGACTCAGTGCTGCATTGCTGATGACAAGCAGTTGTAGTTGCATGTATACAGCTCCTGTATTGAGTTCTGCAATAGATACACGGGAGTTGTAATGTCAGTACCACGTAAGTACCAACCTTACCAACGTAGTACTAATCATCCAGTAATACCAACATTGTTAAAAGAGAAAGCAAACATCATAATGATTTCCTATTTGTTGATGCAATAACTGTTTCTTCTCCTTATAGGTGCTTTTGAAGTAGCGATGTTTTGGTTTTAGGCACTTCACAATGAAGCCAGACATTAGTAACATTGTTTATAGAGCAGTTAAAGATCTCTGTTTTGGGCTGAGATTAGTAGACTGTATATAATGATAAGATGAATTGAGAACATACAAAGACACATTCACATACTATACTTGTTTCTCTAATGTACAGATTTTTATATTTAGTCCAAATGAAGATGTAAATAAAATGTACTTTTAGGGAATAARTTGTTGTTTTCAAAAAAGCACATCGACARTSTTCCTTTGTTGTTTGACAAAAGTTTTCAGTATTATGCGGCCTATGTTTTTATTAGTATTTATAAGCCTGTGTTGATATTTGTGTTTWTATTTTTGTTTATAGGCCGTGTCAATCTACAAATGCTTAAACTCCCTATTCATATGTACTTTTTGTTGKYCCCACACAGTAGATCTAGTTATACACATAAACCCYTCAACCGRAAAACCATAGGTCTCTGTCCAGTGTTGATATTACATACAGACTAGTAGACAACATGTACATTACATTACCATGTTAGTTCAGAACGCTGGACATTACAGTGAACTTATAATAACAAACACAATCAGTAATCATCTTATTAGGAAAAACACACCAATATGGTTCCTCGGTCGAGTGCCATGTCATGTGTCATGTCATGTGTCATATCAGTGTCATGTCATGTGTCATGTCATGTGTCATGTGGGGACTGAGTTTTTGTTTGGTTTGTTCAGTTTGTTTATTTGTTTACTTTTCATTGTCTCTGCTTCATTGTCTCTGCAAAAATCAAATACTGAGATTGTCCTCAGTGAAGATGAAACCTTGTAAATGTAAATGTGTGCAGGGACTTCAGGGGCCACAGTTGAATAAAGCCCTTTTCATTCCTTTAATATATTACGTTGAGTCTGTTTTGATTTCTTATTCTAGAAGTTATGAGTGAGAATGCATGTAATTCTCMAGAAAACGTGCAGACAAAAATTTAAACGCAACATGCAACAATTTGAAAGATTTTACGGAGGTGCAGTTCACATAAGGAAATCAGACAATTGAAATAAATGCATTAGGTCCTAATCCATGGATTTCACGACTGGGCAGGGGTGCAGTCATGGGTGGGCCTTGGATGCCATAGGCCCACCCACCTGGCAGCCAGACCCACCCACTGGGGAGTTAGGCCCAGCCAATCAGAATGAGTTTTTCCCTACAAACGGGGTTTATTACAGACAGAAATACTCCTCGGTCCCTGGTGTGGTCTGCCAAATTCGCTAAAACGACATTGGAAACAGCTTATGGTAAAGAAATGAACATTGAATTCTCTAGCAACGGCTCTGAACATTTCCGCAGTCAGCATGCCAATTGCACGCTCCCTCAAAACTTCCGACATCTGTGGCATTGTGTTGTGTGACAAAACTGCTCATTTTAAAGTGGCCTCTTATTTTCCCCAGTACAAGATGCACCTGTGTAATGATCATAATGTTTAATCAGCTTCTTGATATGCCACACCTGYCAGGTGGATGGATTATCTTGGCAAAGGAGAAATGCTCACTAATAGGGATGTAAACACAACATTTGARAGAAATAACCTTTTTGTACATATGGAACACTTCTGGGATTTTATTTCAGCTCATGAAACATGGGACCAACACTTTACATGTTGCGTTAATATTTGTGTTCAGTATAGTTACATTGTAACAGAATGTCAGCAAAAGTGTTCGTTTTCCACAATGTTACAGCAGTGAGCTACATTGACAAGTACTGAAGTTGAACTGCTAAACCACTGCATTTGTTGTTGAATTCTACAACATTTATGATAAATCTGGATGTGTAACATGAGTGACCCTCATTAGAGATGTATGTGGTTCATGAAGATACAAAACATTCAAATAAAATTCTACAAAATTTACTGAAGATAGAAATGGATGGGGTGGGGGCTTAGGGATCAGGGTTGGGGTCAATTCATTTTCAATTCAGTCAAATCAGTAAGTAAACTGAAAATCCAATAGCAATTCAAATTACCTCATTGCCTCCTATTGAGAAACAATTGGAATTGGAATTTCAGTTTACTCCTGAATTGACTGAATTGATCTGGAATTCAGCCCAACCCTGGTAGGGTTTGGTGGGGGAGGGGCAGGGCAGGGGTGTAGTGGCGTTGAGGAGAAACAGAAGCATCATTCTGGATGCCTTCAGCAGTGAGTGAGTTTCCTCAGTGGGCGACTTCAGCATTGAGGCAGTCAACCAAGTGAATGTGCTCCTTCTGAAGCCACTTTGGCTGAAAACAGACAAGTAGACAATAGAGAAAAACATTTGAAAGACAACCATTAACACTGGATATTAGTATAACAATAGTTAATAAATGATAACATATTACAGTACAAAAGACTACATAAGTATTACTGACAGGCTTCCTGTCTTTCTTGTGAACAGTCTCCGTAGAGATGAGACGAATCCACCCCTTGTATTCTTCTGATTGGCAACAGCAGTGGATGAAACAATGTGGCCATCAGCGGTAGAGGTAGACATTTCTCAGAGTGCTCCAGGCTGGTAGCAATAGCATCACCTTCATGGACCGAAGCATTGCAACTCTGGGTTGAAAACATAGAAAAAGTGAAGACTAGACTACTTCTCTTGGTTGAGACATCAGCCACATGACCTCAGGTTGGTTGGAGTCTCTCAGTGTGGAATCATCACGATCCTTCACTCTAGCGTCACTGCTGGACAGCTCTCTAGACACTAGGCTGCAGCCGACTGGATCAGGTCATTCCCACCATGGCAACACTGGTGAACAGAACCTGAGACCCTAGGAGGTCATTCTCCACGATGGCAACACTGGTGGACAGAACCTGAGACATTAGCCTGCAGCAGACTGGATCAGGTCATTCTCCACGATGTCAACACTGGTGCACGAACCTGAGACACTAGGCCTGCAGCAGACTGGACCAGGTCATTCTCCACGATGGCAACACTGGTGAACAGAACCTGAGACACTAGGCCAGCAGACCAGAGACCAGGTCATTCTCCACGCATGGCAACACTGGTGGACAGAACCTGAGACACTATGCCTGCAGCAGACTGGATCAAGTCATTCTCCACGACGGCAACACTGGTGAACAGAACCTGAGACACTAGGCCTGCAGCAGACTGGACCAGGTCATTCTCCACGATGGCAACACTGGTGGACAGAACCAGAGACACTACGCCTGCAGCAGACTGGACTAGGTTGTCTTCCTTGATGGAAACACTGGTGGACATAACCTGAGGAGTCTGCATGAGTGTCAGTGAATCCCACTCTATCCAGGAAGAACTCTCGACAGAGGGGAAGCTTCTTCCTTTCAGAGCTGGGGGAAGTAGGGGTGTACCCCCACAGACCAGAGCAGAGAGCTGTCGATGGCATTCGCGTAGTGGTACTTGTCACCAAGTACCTCTGCAACACTCTGACGGATGTTCTGACTCTTGACTCTGGACCGCAACGGTGTTGAGTTCGGTTACCGTTGAGATCCACCCTGAAAGAAACACCAACACAGGGTTAACTAAACTGATTTCAGCATTATTCTTCATTGCATTCTTCATATTCTTCATGCATCCCAATAACATCTTATTTCTCCTGAAGTGGCACTCATTCAATACTTTCAACAAATCTAAAACATTGGCTACCATATTAACCATATTTAATATACCAGTCATTTCCTTTCAAATCAGTGAAGGGAGGTGAACAAGTGCACATTTTGGGTGGAAGGAGAGATAC
Source organism: Salvelinus sp. IW2-2015 (assembly GCF_002910315.2). Lineage (NCBI taxonomy): Eukaryota > Metazoa > Chordata > Actinopteri > Salmoniformes > Salmonidae > Salvelinus > Salvelinus sp. IW2-2015. The sequence continues at coordinate 2,244 of NW_019944440.1, read as the reverse complement.
TTGGACATATAGTATTTCATTGGCCAAGTAACACCATAGTCAGCTGGAAAACCTCATTTTGCATGGTTACATTGTTTGTAACTAACAACAAACGCCCAAAGCCAAACCTTATACGTTTTTTTTTATTTCTTTCCACTAAGAATCACACATTTAATTAATATTTGTATTTAAAGACGGAAATGTATGTTATTGTTCCTACCTGAATTGACTTCGTGTCCTTAATGGAACAATGTCTGTCTTCGGGAAGATGAATGAAAAGCTTGCCATAATAATGCTGTCTCTCTCTTGGTTGTCGATCAAGAACTGAAGATTTTTGAGAGTTCTGAACATATCTCTTGGGTTCGGGAGTTCCATGTGAAGCGTCGACATTGTGACCCTCTCGGTCGCATAGAGATGGAATACGTCATTACACATTGTTTCGAATCGGAATGGAATTCTAATTCGGTTTTCCACAAGCTATAGCCATAAACAAAATGTAAACAAGTTTAATTTCTTATTTTTTAATTGATTATAAAATATCGAGTAAGCTAGTGTCATAACACCATAACAACGTTTATGCATTACTGCAAAGAGGCCGTGCGTAAAAGCGCGGGACGTGCGCACTGTCACAGAAATGAGTGCCCTCAGCCCTGCGCTTTTCCTCTCCTGGGAAGTGTAGCGTACCCGCGCGTATAGTCATTTTGCCCTATCCAGTTCAGTGCCTTGTAAACACACTTCCACACGTTCAGAAAATAACACTTTTTTCTACTACAATAAAGGGCTCTGGCTATAGGCAATATGTTGGTTAGACAAACAGAAGGACAACTTGATATATTCTTGAGTCCTATTGTCTGTTATTTATCAAACAAAACTGACAAGAGTTCACCAAGAACATTTAGAAAATAATAGTATTTTAGGCAGGGCTCAATACTTTATGCCAATGCAATGGCATATGACTGAGGCTCCACACACATGTGTAGTAGAGTATTTGTTCAGGTAACATTGTACTGCGATATATATGAACATTACATATTTAGCAGATGATATTGCAGGTGTAACGAAATGCTTGTGTTCCTAGCCTCAACGGTGCAGTAATTTAAATGAGATGGTAGGCCTACTTAGCAGTAGTCAGCTACACATGAAATATCAAATGATTATTCATGAAATAGGGTAGGAACTCCGACAGGGATTCCTAATATGGGCATCCCCTTGAATTCAACAGCTGATAAAGGCATTATCATAAGTGCTCCTAACTTTGCTTGCTGGATGATTCTGCAACTTCGGCATTTGTCCCTGCAAGCTTTCAGAAATTAAAACTTCATAACACACCACTTTACCAGTAATATAATTGTCTTTGATTTGTCTAGAAACCATATCTGATAATGACTGCGATCATACATTCAGGAATTTATATATTTTTGTCATTTTTCTCAGACAGCCATTTCCATGATGTCATTAAACATCAATTTTTGTTCGAAAATTAAATGTCATACAATGAATTTATATCACATCTATTATACATTTGTACATTAACTTGTATTGAATATTATTTTAAGTGATTTTTTTAGGTTTTCCTAATATTAATAATTCATCACGACGCCTGAATGTATAAACTTTCCTTTGTGACATCTAAAAGCATTTATTTATTATGAAAAATAAGATATTTCCACCCAACCTTTTTGTGAGATTTTGATAACAACCATATGATTTCCCTATCTAAAACAAATGACATCTATGTCAAAAAAATGCATGAAAATACATTTTTATTGCAAAAAACAACCATTGTTAAACATTTATTTAATATAAGAGAAAAGTAAGATTCCAAAACTAGCGTATGGGCAGAGCTCAAGGAAGTAGGCTAGTGTTTTTATGAGATCGCCCTAGATAGCAGAGGATTCATGGCGCATAGAAAAGCTCAGTGAACAAAGGAAAACTATATAATTTGTAGTATATCCAACACAGGTGTGGAGGGTCACCTGAATGTGAGAATCATCAAAGTGAACTGCCTGAATTTCACTGGTGTATTTACACAGGTAGTTCCCTGCCAAGTCAATCTGCACGATGATCCCCTCTTCCCGCAGATTCTCTTTTAATTCTCTCAGTTTGGAGTATTGGTGTTGAATGTTGTACACCTGTTTCCCCAACTTCTCTTTCAATCCTTTGGAGAAGACCTCCAGTAGAATCTGCAGTGTGCCACACTCCCTTTCTTTTACTGTCAAATGTACAGTGAACTTCTCCATGTTTCCCTAATTGTTGTTCTTCTTC
>NW_019944439.1:130847-134541 GCF_002910315.2 Salvelinus sp. IW2-2015 | reverse complement strand
GACTGAAAAAGGAATTTGATCGAGGTACCAGAAGAATGGTTGTTGATCCGGGTCACACCATGAGCCTAGCTACAGTTCCCTCTCGGCAATACCCACTGGTCCAGGAATCAGATTGTTCTTCTACCTCCGCCTCGGCCTCTCACAGTTCACACTTTGGATTGTATGTCAAGTCGGTATTGGGTAAGCTGACATCCTCAGGTTACACATGTGTGCTGTGATGCACTTCAGGTACAGACGAGGGGGGGGATGGGTAAACTTAACCGAATTCTAGAATCTGGTGGCAACCACAGAGCTGATTTCCCTTCTGGACATCTATATTTATCTAAATCTCACATGTTGCAAGTAGGTAAAATTCTCTCTTTGATGATCCTGTGTATGTTTGTGTGTGTCTCCTCAGTCTGTGTGCTAGGCATCTGTAGTTTTAACTAGCCCGGGGAAGAGATGAGGTTGGGCAGTAGAGAAAGATCTCAGGGCTCTCCTGAATGGGGAGCTTCTGAGTCCGTGAAACCCTTGTACATCATGGATGCTCATCCGCGACCTCTGTGTGAGACGTCCGACCACAAACCTCAAGGTATAGATCACTAGCGAAGTCCGCCACACGTACACTGGGCTGCAATTCACGAGATCTGTCAAATTTTACTGTAGTCATTAATGCAGTCAAATCAAACCAAGTCAAATCTTCTCCTGAGATGTTGCAATACAAAAGACTTTTTGCTGAAGAGATGTTTTCTAATTGACTATTCAGGAATAAGGTGAACCCAGTTGTTCATTTCTACCGCCACACTTCACAAAACACCAACAATCGCTACATAAACACTCGCCTTTTCCTTCAGGACTCACGACTAATCAACGCCGCCAATCCTGGCTCTTAAAAATCACTCATTCTTAGGTATCCAGCTTTTTATTTATTTACTAGCAAGTCAGTTAAGGAAACACAAAATTCGTAATTATACACATGTCGGCATGCAAGGTCAAACAGTGGGCTCCCAATAACACTAAGCACCCTGTAATAAATGTTCCCACATTACAAACCCTCTGTAATAACATGCTCCCACAGACTACACGCACCCTGTAATCAACATTTCCACACTACACGCCCTGTAATAACATGCTCCCACACTACACACCTGTAATAACATGCTCCCACACACTACACACCTGTAAAACATGCTCCACACTACACACCCTGTAATAACATGTTCCCCAACTACCACCAGTAATAACTATTCCCACACAAACACCCTGTAATAAATGTTCCCCCAACTACACACCCTGTAATTATGTTCCACACTACATCAGTAATACATGTTCCCACACTACACACCCTGTAATAACAATGTTCCCACACTACACACCCTGTAAAACATGTTCCCGACATCTATCACACACTGTAACATGTCCCACACTACACACCTTGTAACAACATGTTCCCACACTACACCACCGCCCTGCAATAACATGTTCCACACAACAACACCTCAGTAATAACATGTTCCACACTACACACCTGTAATAACATGTTCCCACACTACACACCCTGTAATAACATGTCCCCCACACTACAATCACCCTGTAATTACATGTTCCCACACTACACACCCTGTAATAACATGTTCCCACCACTACACGCCCTGTAATAACATGTTCCCACACTACACACCCTGTAATTACATGTTCCCACACTACACACCCTGTAATAACATGTTCCCACACTACATCCAGTAATAACATGTTCCCACACACTACACACCCTGTAATAATGTTCCCACACTACACACCCTGTAATAACATGTCCACACTACACACCCTGTAACAACATGCTCCGAGAGATTCACATATCCCTGCAGACACAGACTGACAAGCAGCAGACAGAGGACGGGTGACGATGAATGCTAAAGTAGTAAGGTTACTGCTGGAATCCTACACAATCAAAGCCCTAACTGTTAAATGATGACACAAACAATTTTCATGACTTATTGTATTGTCATGTTGATCTGCTCTAATGAAACTGCTACATGCTGGTAACTGTTTCCCAGATGAAAATCTGCAGAGCTGCAGTCCCGGTCTTGTCCTGTAGATGGAGACACACCCAAACAGACTGCAGCTTGAATCGTTGTAGTTGCCCATAACCACTACCCGGATCGGCCTTTTTACATTCTCTTATGGTTAATCTTAGAATTAATCTGATCCTAGGCCTGTGGTTACATGGAACTAACTGGAGAGTTTTGGGTCAGAGCTCAGGTTACAGCCCTTGCCATGTTTCTGTGCAGTTCTTATTGCTGTTCTTGTCTATGTTCTATACCCCTGTGTTTAACCTTAATAAAGACAACGTGTTAACTTTAACAAACATTCTGCTCTCTGTCTGGTCTCTGCTTGGGAAGTGCGTTGGTGTGTGTGTCAGGTGAATCAAGAGAAACCGGTGCATAAACAGGATCAGGTAGTGTTGTGGAGTGAGCGAGAATGTGGGTGGGGTCGTAGTGTTATACAATGCTAGTTCTGCCCTCGGGGTCCTAGTGCTTCTTGTTTTCTCTCTTCCTCTACCCTCATCTCCCTCTCTCTCCAATTTTTACTGCTAGAATTATCTCTGTTTCAGGATGACAATAGTACTGTGAGAGTATGAGAGAAGGTGTGAGGGACTGAGAGTCAGTACACCGTGGCAGGGAGTTCTCAGTCTTCCTCCTGCCACATTCTGTCAACAGCAGCCTCAACCTTAGCAGTACGAGAGAAGTGTGGGAGTGTGTGAACGCAGCAAATCACAGACCCACTCATCATAGGTTCTTCACTCCAATTTGATCACATGATTGTTGTAATGAATAATGATTTCCCAGACAGTGCGTTTGATTTGTAATCAATGAGTTTCCCAGACAGGCTTGTTTCACATGTTCTATTTATTAGACTGTCAGTGTGGTCACAGGAGAGTTCCCTGGACAGCCAGGGACCCACAGTCACAGCAGACATCAATGTATTACATCATTAACGTATTGCATCATCATGGGCCATTTATAGCTCTAATGTCTAATCTGGCCTTCATGGGAGTAAAACACACTGGTTGAGTTTCAATAGTCTGAAGCGCGGTCCTCTCCTTGCCTCATCTCCTTGCCTCCCCTCCTTAGTCTGCACTGATCTGAAAACCCATGATAGATGAGAACAATATGTCCTTTTATGTCAGTGAAGTAGACTGTTGAGATGAGCCATGCAGGCACAGTGACATTACAGTAAGGAATCAGAGAGCACAGTGGTAAATCTCCATCACAGTGAGTTGGACGAGCTGGGTAAGGCAATAGACAGTGGTGGAAAAAGTACTCAATTGTCATACTTGAGTAAAAGTGAAGATGACTTAATAGAAAATGACTTAGTAAAAGTCTAAAGTATCTGGTTTAAAATGTCCTTAAAGTACAAGTGGTGGAAAAAGTACTTCAACGTTTGTAAAAAAAGTAAAATTTCATTTACAAACGTAGTATTTTATTTTGTGAGTCGCCAGATCAGGAGGCAGTAGGGATTACAACGCGTTATAATTGATAGGTGTGTGAATTGGACCATATTAATGTCCTGCTATGAGCATCAAAAATGTAACTTGTAACTTTTAGGTGTTAGGGAAAATGGTAATGGAGTATAAAACATAACCTTTAACTTTATTTTATAGGAACATAAGTGGGAGTAAAGTAAAAGTGTCAAAATATAAATAGAAAAGGTG
>NW_019944439.1:122061-123156 GCF_002910315.2 Salvelinus sp. IW2-2015 | reverse complement strand
ACCTCTTCCGGCCACAGTTTAATATAGAGAGCCATGTCTTATATATATATAAAAAAAGAATATAACCACTTTCACTGTTGTGGCCCTCCAGATCTGGGTGAAACCCCACTGTGGCCCTCCAGATCTGGGTGAAACCCCACTGTGGCCCTCCAGATCTGGGTGAAACCCCAATGTGGCCCTCCAGATCTGGGTGAAACCCCACTGCGGCACTTGGGGTAAAATTAGTTTGACACCCCTGGTATAGTGTGTGGGTAGTGAGTGTCAGTGTGTGGATCTTTGAGCCTTCTACAGCATGTTTAGGTCCAGGTAGTGCCGTCCCTGCTTGGTCAAGAGAGGGGGGAAGGGCATCAGAGCATCACCGCTGCTGGACTGACCAATCATACTGCTCAGTACAGGCAATGCCTCCATAGGACTCTACAGAGAGAGGCAGGGAGAGAGGGTGAGGAAGACAGAGAGAGGAAGAGAGGCAGGGAGAGAGGGGTTAGTGAAAAGAGAGAAAACGTCAGTACAAGGAAAGGAGTCTATGTGGTTTGAAGGTTTCCTTGTCCCAGCACCAGAGGATTCCATCACCTAGTCCACCACCTCCCCACCTGACACTAGTACAGCAGTGATAACACTATCTAGCACACTACAGCGCCCCAGGGAGGAAAGGGGAACACACCTTGGAAGGGCTGAGTCAGACAGCACCAGGTAGAAATTGACCATATAGAACAGGTACGGTTCTAGGTTCCACCAGAGAATGTGGTTAGAGCGTTGGGCCAGTAACCAAAGTGGTTGCTAGGTTGAATCCCCGAGCTGACAAGGTAAAAATCTGTCGTTCTGCCCCTGAACAAGGCGGTTAACTCACTGTTCCTTGGCCATCATTGTAAATAAGAATTTGTTCTTAACTGACTTGCCTAGTTATATAAAAAAAAAAATCTGATCCTAGATCTGAGGTTAGGATTGGGTGTGTGGTGTATTCTGATCCTAGAGGTTAGGATTGGGTTTGTGGGGTAATCTGATCCTAGATCTGAGGTTAGGATTTGATGTGTGGGATAATCTGATCCTTGGGTTTGTGGGGTAATCTGATCTGCACTGTAAAAATATAGATGTCAA
>NW_019944439.1:93330-113462 GCF_002910315.2 Salvelinus sp. IW2-2015 | reverse complement strand
TGACCTCTATGTATCGTTGGTTAGGGTGAGGGTTAGTAATAGGTTGATAATAGGTTATTAACAGATGACCTCTATGTATCTGTTGCCCATGTGGTGTTTGTGTCTCTGCAGGGCCATGTCTCTGTGCTCTTCACTGATGAAGCGGACCATAGCCTCTCCGTTCCTCCGACCCTGGGCGTTCAGACACAACGCAGCACCACCTCTGGACAACACACAGCATTACAGCTATTACAACTATTTCAATACACTACACACCATCATAACAGCAACGAGTCAAACACAACACACCACTAGACACTGAACACACATACTTGGCAATGTTGAGTCCTCTGAAGAAGCGAGCGATGTCCTGGTCAGATGACTGCCACGGCAACCCCCTTGCTCTGATCACTGTGTTGTCACACACACGCTCCATCTTACTGCTACACACACGCGTGCACATGGACACACACACACACACACACACACACACACACCAGTTAGCATCAAATCACTCACCCGCTCCATCCAACTATGTAAGAACACCAATGAATAGTATCATATCATCTACCTTACTGCTAATCTATCTTAACGAGTCTAGTTACCAAGTGCCGCTTTCAAACTTCTCAGTGACTCTCTCTGGGTTTGAGAATGTGTGACCTACAACAAACAGAAGACCAGAGCAGAAGTCAAAGATAAGCAACAACGAYAACATTGTGAGAAAAGTCAGAGTTTGTGTAAGTTAGTGTGTCACTCACATAAGGGTTCCAATAGCAGGGCTAGGACGATGTTGGCCATGGTCTGGACCTGCAGTGCTGCTGTGACCGGTGACAACATGGCCGTCGGATCCAACACAGCCGTTGGATCCAGTACGGCCGGCGGCTCCAATATGGCTACTGGCTCCACAGTTACACTGAGAGCTGAGGAAACCGTGGTCAAGGAGAAAACTACAGGAGAGGAGCAAGCAAGGTGTGTGTGTGCATGTGTGTGTGKGTTAGTCCTGCTTCCTGGTAGGTGTGTAGGGCTGGTCCTGTTGGCTCAACACACAGCATGTTCCTCTTGGAGCTACAGTGAGACACGTCAATTGTGTCTCTATTTGCATTTCAAAACCTCTASTCCCACAGCCAACACCCTGAGGCCTGCAGACGCCTCCCCCATGGGAGTGTGTCAGTATCACACACACTCTCGTGCTCTCTCTCTCTCACAACCATGCACGCGCGATCACACACACACACACATGCACTAACGGCATGAAGCTACACTACAGAAGCAGGGTTCATGCAAAGCTGTAAAATGAACCAAGTGTCATTGCTGTGAGTGTCATTGCTGTGAGTGTCATTGCTGTGAGTGTCATTGCTGTGAGTGTCATTGCTGGTGAGTGTCATTGGCTTGTGAGTTCTTTTGCTGTGAGTGTCATTGCTGTGAGTGTCATTGCTGTGAGTGTCATTGCTGTGAGTGTCTTTGCTGTGAGTGTCATTGCTGTGAGTGTCATTTGCTGTGAGTAATTCTTGCTGTGAGTGTCATTGCTGTGAGTATCTTTGGCTGTGAGTGTCATTGCTGTGAGTGTCATTGCTGTGAGTGTCTTTGCTGTGAGTGTCATTGCTGTGAGTGTCATTTGCTGTTGAGTGTCATTGCTGTGAGTGTCATTGCTCTGAGTGTCTATTGCTGTGAGTGTCTTTTTGCTGTGAGTGGCATTGTTTGTGAGTGTCGTTTGCTGTGAGTGTCATTGCTGTGAGTGTCCTTGCTGTGAGTGTCATTGCTGTGAGTGTCATTGCTGTGTTTCTCAGTTGTAAGGATACATTCTGCCATGTACTGCACCTCCAGGCTCTTGGTGTCTGCAGAGGGGAAGTGCTTCCTGAACTCTTTCTTCAGGTCAAAAAAGGAGTTGAAACATTCTGGCAGTGCCAGGTTCTGCCGAGGAAGACAACTGCAGACATTACACACTGGGCACAGACGTCAATTCAACGTCTATTCCAAGTTGSTTCAACGTAATTCTATTGAAATGACGTGGAAACAACRTTGATTYAACCAGTGTGTGCCCAGTGGGTAAAGTCACATACATTAACCCAGGGGAACTGAATGTGGCATGTGCTTGGATCACCAGAGTTTGAGTCTTGCACGGACCAAATATACTGTAGTATGCCCCTTTAAAAACGTTCTGACCATATTATTATTGATTGAACAGTAGAGAGGAGGAAGAGAACATGTGCAGCCTACCATTGACAGCTGTTAGKTGTTGGGTCGTATCAGGAGCTAGGCTGTCTGTTTACTACCCTCATTTACATATTTACTCATGTCAATAAAGTTAAGTTCCCCATGGGTCTGTATATCATACTAGATGTGAGGGGGGGGGACTCAAGATGTAATAGGAGAACGGTGTGTGTGTGTGTGTGCGTGTGCGTGTGCGTGTGTGCGTGTGTGCGCGCGTTCATGTTCAAACAAAGCCAAGACAATATGTCAAGACAACCTCCCATTTCAACATCATGTAGAGCAGGATCTTGACAGAACAGCAGACATAACACATTTCTTTATGGTTCTGTGAACACCAAACGCTTCTGCTGGAGGTAATTGTGCTCCCCGCCCTGCCAGCCTGTACCCTTACCTTGCCCGCAGCTTCGGGGTGGAGAACCTGGCGAATGTGGAGCTGCCCGTCCGTACACACACACACTGACGTGCCYGCRCCCAAGCTGTTCACCTCATTGGTCAATCTCAGATGGAACTGTTYAAAACATAGGAAGAGATCAGCTACAATGTAAACTCTTTAAATCAATATCAGATAATACATCTGTAATAAACAATTACAGAACAACTCACTGGTAATATTGAAAATCCACTAACATTTTATTGGTTGAAAGTGTGATCATTATTCTGGTAATGATGAATATCAATGCAGCCATTTATAATCTCATTATTCAGCAAGAGCCAAAACGTTGGCCACAGTACACAATTTCATCCAATGAGTTATAACTGTTTACTACTGACTAATAAACAACCTATTAATGCTGTTTATAGACTATTTAAACTGAGTCAACCTTAATGGAAAGTATTACCATGAAGACAAAATATTTACAAAAACATCCAAATATAGGCTTACAAATTACTGCTTGTGATAAAGTCCAACTTGAATGGCTTGTTTACTTTCGAGCGGCTGGAAAAGATTTGTGGGGTGATGTCATCGATGTTTGTGTGTGTATGTCTGTCTATTGTCTTTTGTCTATGTATGGTTTATATTTTTGGTTTCAGAGAACAAGCACTTTAATTGGTACTAGTTGTATGAGCCTCATTATGCTAATTGGGGGGGTCATTTGCATTACTAAGCTCTAAAGATCCACACCTCCTCATCACTCAATGGACTTTTATAAATGTCCCTCAGGCTGTCAAGTAAAATGCCATCAAATCTATAGGGATCGATGGTTCATTATTAGCCAATTATAATTAGATATCTCAGGATCAAGGCCTAAATAAACAATCAATTGTTATCAAACTCCAATCAATGCATCGGTGCCTCTGATTTCAAGTGAAGGAGGAATGGATGGCAAAGCAGAATATGATGAGGTCAAACATGTATTTCATAAAAAACCACGAGACAACAGATACTGTCTGTACCTGGTTTAGCGCGTGCTCCAAGCCTGTGACTGTAGAGACAGACTCCACGCTGTCCTCTCTCTCCCCCAGACAATCTTCTGTAAGGTCCGAGTGCTCAGGCCGTATTAACACCTCATTCACCTTTCCCAACTGGACCAGAGAGAAAACACACACACTTCAGTACATTTAAAACAACAATGTGTACACTTAAATACACACTTTAATATGCATAATGGAGTAGCCGATTTATGGCTAACTTATGATCAGTTTTGTCATTAGACCTCATAATCAGAAGAAAGGTGGTCGTCTATTAAACCAAATAGGGCACATTGACGCAGAGAGCATTCTGGTTATGTTGGATGAATACTTTGTCTTTCTATAGATTACCTAATCTAGCTCCTGAAAAAAAAAATAGTCATTATCATATTCTCTTAATAAAGAAAGGAAAATATTTTAAAGATKACCTTTTTGTTCTTCAAGTCCACGAGCTGCCACACCAACTGCTCGAGCTCCGTCTCGTCCGAACCCAAGAGGTCTCCGCTCGCGCCAGATGTGGTGGTGAACAACACCGCCAGGTAGTCTACCTGAGCCGTCATTTTCAGGATAAATACAAAAAGAACCTACTCTAATTACACCCAAAAGTAATAGAAAATAACCTACAGCTACACCCCCAGAACAGTATAGAACCCAAAGAATCCAGCCACCCACACACCTATGCGCAAAGGTGTGCTCAGCAACTCCAGATATTTTTAGTGGCTTCTTGATTGCTTGGTAATCTATGCAAAATCTCCGGCACACCTCATCGCAGTGTAATGGTGAATGTTCCTTTTTTTTGTGATGCACCTACCTGTGTGCGCTGCGGTCCACGTGACCCAGGTAGCTACCTGCATGGGGCGTATTCATTACGCCGATTCTGTTGCAAAGCGCTTCTTAAACGGAAACAAACGGGACGAAACGGAGAGGGACCTACCTGCATTTGTCCAATAGAAACTATTGTTTCCTCTGTTTCCTCTCGTTTGGTTCTTAACCTGTAAACGGTTTATGTAATGAATATACCCCTTCTCTTTCTGAGTGCTGTCCCTATTGGTGCTTTCAAACAGGGACGTGGCACGGCATCGCGACAAACCCATCGACCCAACCTGAACAACATACAYGAGAAGAACAACAATCTCATATACTAACCTACAAACTGATCATTGCCTAGTTTTTATCTCTATTCATGAGTAGACGAGTGCATAGGCTATTTCCAAATGCTACGCTTGGCATATAGGCTGCAGTGGGAAATGTTATTGAAAACAATGTMATGTAACATAATGTTGTTTTCTGCATTTCTGCTACTGCTGAGAAAATATTGAGACCAGCCAATCGTGGCAAATCAGTGAAATCATTACAATAAAGTTTATAAGGCCTATTTAAAAATAAACAGTGATGAAAAATATGTATAAATATTGTATAAATATTGTTTTCATTTAGGCTATTGTAAAATACAGATATCAAATATTCAAAGTCAGGCTTACTGCCTGTTTTATTACGGCATCTTTAATAACTTATTATGAGAGTGCCATTGGCAGAAGCCTGAATAACGTTGGATGAACTCTCCACTATGCACCGATTTCAGATCAGTTTGTGTTTTTACTCATTTGAAAACAAATTCGGTTTAAACTGATTCGGGGTCTGTCTTTACAGAACTGCTTGCCGTCGGGTTTTAAAACCCGGAAACCGTTGTGGCTAGATCCGGAAGTTTACCCCAAGTGAAAACAGAAAAACATGGCGGGGGACACTTTAACGGAGCTTCTTTTTCTGGATACGTTCAAACATCAAAGTGCAGAGGTAGTTAAATATGTTAATACCACTTGCTATTTTATCCCAGGAGTGTACTTTGCTGAGATTCCAGTTAGCTAGCTAACTACAGCTTCTGATCCCCCCGTTCCCCTAGGCTAATGCTAACACAGTGGCCACCTTGCATAATAACTAACTCGTCCTTCCAAACTAAGTGTGATGCATTGTTTCCTARCAAGGTATTACGTTTTTAAGTAGGTTACGGGTTCTTATATTCAGTGGTCTCTTCTACAGTTGCAGCGGGGATAGGGATACGCGAAACTAGCTAGCCATAACGGATAACGACAGTCGGCAACGGCGTGTACACAGATTGTTTACCCGCTTGCTAGTCACACAGCTAACGTCTACGTTTACTTGCTAGTTAGCGACTCACACTGTTTACGTTACACAGACAGTTTTCATACTGTTCATCTTTACAGATATAGCCTACAGTTACTGTCTGCAGATGTATACACGAAATTCCCAGTTGTCCCTTTTTGTTTTTGTATGGCACAAAAAGTGCTGACTGTTTCTGTTGTGCAGTAACATGGTCTAAATAAAAATCTAATCACATTTTATTGTTCACATACGCTGAATACAACGGATGTGGTAGGCCTTACAGTGAAATTATTAAAATGTATTCTGTCTGTAGCTGACCAATGTGGATGTGGTGCGGTTCCCGTATGGGGTCCTGATCACAGAGGTGCGMGTCATTCCCCCTGGAATTAAAGCACACACCAGCCTGCCAGACAACCGGGCATTYGGGTAAGAAACCATCATTCAAGGTGTATAAGGGAGAGCTAAATAAATATATACTCCTARCTATGTGCATGTGACATCTGAGACTGGGATGTGTATGAGGGGAACTTCAGGGGCCTCAAACAATCATGCATAGGCACAAATATGTGCGTAAACCATGCGTGGGATCATTTCCGCGCAAAGTGTGCGATTTATCAATATGAACATTTGCCATGACCGTGCTCACACAGTGCCAAGTGGTGGAATAATGCCTTGATTACACCTACAGCCTCATTGCGCAAAATGGTACGCAGCATCATCTGGATATGTGTTCAACGAAAGTTCAACATTCACCTTCTGCTACCATTAATGTCAAACCGTCTACCATACAATTTGATGCATAAATTCAATAAATCCAATGTATGCACCACATAGAACAAACTGTAACGCAATTCTGCAAGGCAAACGCAGCATTCCATTGGGAATGTACTTCTAGTGTACCAAACGCAGTGTCCATTGAGAATGTACTTCTAGTGTACCAAATGCAGCGTTCCATTGGGAATGTACTTCTAGTGTACCAAATGCAGTTTTCCATTGGGAATGTACTTCTAGTGTACCAAACGCAACGTTCCATTGGGAATGTACTTCTAGTGTACCAAACGCAGCGTTCCATTGGGAATGTACTTCTAGTGTACCAAACGCAGCATTCCATTGGGAATGTACTTCTAGTGTACCAAACGCAGCGTTCCATTGGGAATGTACTTCTAGTGTACCAAACGCAGCGTTCCATTGGGAATGTACTTCTAGTGTACCAAATGCAGTTTCCATTGGGAATGTACTCAGTGTACCAAATGCAGTTTTCCATTGGGAATGTACTTCTAGTGTACCAAATGCCAGTTTCCATTGGGAATGTACTTCTAGTGTACCAACGCAGCGTTCCATTGGGAATGTACTTCTAGTGTACCAAACGCAGTTTCCATTGGGAATGTACTTCTAGTGTACCAAATGCAGTTTTCCATTGGAAATGTACTTCTAGTGTACCAAATGCAGTTTTCCATTGGGAATGTACTTCTAGTGTACCAAATGCAGTTTTCCATTGGGAATGTACTTCTAGTGTACCAAACGCAGCGTTCCATTTGGGAATGTACTTCTAGTGTACCAAACGCAGCGTTCCATTGGGAATGTACTTCTAGTGTACCAAATGCAGTTTCCATTGGGAATGTACTTCTAGTGTACCAACAGCAGTTTTCATTGGGAATGTACTTCTAGTGTACCCAAATGCAGCGTTCCATTGGGAATGTACTTCTAGTGTACCAAACGCAACGTTCCATTGGGAATGTACTTCTAGTGTACCAAACGCAGCGTTCCATTGGGAATGTACTTCTAGTGTACCAAACGCAGCATTCCATTGGGAATGTACTTCTAGTGTACCAAACGTAATGACACTGTCGGTGTGATCGAGGTGTAAGGGAACTGTCAAGCGTAGAATGGGGGGGAAATATATGTTGAAAATGTCTGAAATTGTGATGGAGTAATAATTCAATCATTTTCGATGTCATTGTATTTCCATTGTGAATTCATGCAACATATCTTGACAGGCATATCATTTGACCACCAGTGCATTTGTTACTATAATAATTCACATAAAGTACAGTCATTTATTATTTAACCTTTATTTAACTAGGCAAGTCAGTTAAGAACATATTCTTATTTACAATGACAGCCTACCCCGGCCAAACCCAGATGGTCCTGGGCCAATTGTGCGCCACCCTATGGGACGCCCAATCACGGCAGGATGTGATTCGAACCAGGGACTGTAGTGATGCCTCTTGCACTGAGATGCAGTGCCTTAGACCGCTGCGCCACTCGGGAGCCCAAAGTTAGAGGCACGTGTGAAAGTGAAACCATTGTTGAAATATGATAAAAGACTTGAAATAATAGGAAATTGAATGAGAGGTTGATCAAATTTGACACATATTTAACAGATGTTATTGCAGGTGTAGCGAAATGCTGGTGTTTGTAGCTTCAACAGTGCAGTAGTATCTGTGCAGTAGTATGATCTTGCTCAGAAAGTAACGATTGGTTTTGGGAAATTATATCTGATGAGCCAATCTTATAGGATTTCTGTGAGGACTTAAGACTTACTTTAAAAAGGCAACCACATGCCATTCCGGTGCACATCCAAGTGCTGTCCACCCTCAGGTTTTGGCATCGGGAGCTTTCCGATCGACATTTCACAGCTTCGATGAGACAGTGTTTTGGATGCAATTTTCAGTAAAACAAACTGTAACGTACAATTTCCTTACACCGTCGCCCAACAGGTTGAAGTCAAGAGGGGTTTCTTTGCCATCAATGGGTTCCCAAATACGAACGGAGCAATAGCACCCACATCGCCATAAAAGCACCATCCCAAAACGAGTTGAACTATGTGGACAGAAAAGGCTTCCACTCTTAATGTGCAGGTGATCATTTATGTGACGGGCAGAAGACGCTGCTGAATGTGGTGGCCAATGTTGGCCTATAGCCTACAGGAAGTAGCTGTTGAGGATGGATGGCTTATTCCTGACTGTTGTCTACTCATTTGAAATAGATTTACCATTGCTAACGCAACTCATAGTCTTAATGGTTTTACTGGTCAAGCCACAACGGAGAGACAAATAAACCCTTTTGGTTGTACTCAATCTCTGACACTAGCACCTCCTATTTTCTTAGCTTTCTTTGGTTGCAACGTTGTATATCCTGGTACAGTGTGGTATATTCCCCACGTGGTTTAAAGGGATGATTTTGACCATGTATGATTAATTGGGGGCATTTCAAAATGCAAATAGCCAAGGTCGTGCACGAGCACTGGGGCTGAGAACATTTGGTATTTATCAACGATTATCTCCTACCGGTGTACGCATGAAGCTCGTAGGATTGTTTGATAAATCACACTTTTTCTATGTTTAGGAACGTTCTAAATTCTGTTCATAAGAAGTATTTTATAGAAGTTTCTACGCAATATTGATAAATGCAGCTGTAATGTTCAGTTTGGCCTCATTCTCACCGGGGTAGTTGGGTGATTTGTGAGGTAATCGTAACCCGACAGACGGGATCTCTCATGTGGCTGAAAGGGGGGCTGAGTGGTGATGTCATATCCTGTTMCTGTCTGTGTTTCCAGGGAGACATCGCCTCATTCCTTCCAGCTGGAGCTTTTCTTCAACAACCTCACTAAACCCAGCAACGCCTGCTTCCACAGACTGGGCAGGTCAGTAACACTTTGTACCTTCTATTTGAATTGAATGTGTTTGTGTAAAATATATATACAACAGAAATGTACAATGTGGACACAGAGGATAGCACTTAAAAGTATTAATTAAAGCACTTGTTTCCAAAGAGGGGTTCTCGAATATACCTCTACTTCTCTCTGTCTGTATCCATCTCTCTCTACCACTTCCTCTCTCTGTCTGTATCCATCTCTCTCTACCTCTTCCTCTCTCTGTCTGTATCCCTCTCTCTCTACCTCTTCCTCTCTCTGTCTGTATCCCTCTCTCTCTACCTCTTCCTCTGTCTCTCTCTGTCGCTCCTGCCCTCCCAGTATCTGTCTATTTCTCTCTCCCCGCCCCTCCCTTTTTTTCACTTCCCAGAATGTGTCTATAAAAGTATTTGAGAGCTCAAGTCTCACCTGTAGAACCTGTCAGGGCAGAGACCAATCTGTGACGACTGTCTTAGTTCTTGTTCACTCCGAGACGGGTCGCCAGAAACTTGAAAGCCCTGTTGCTGCACCTGCAGAATCACACACAACAGAATGTAGWACCCAGAATGCCACATCGATCATTCCAACAGCGAACACAGGCACAACCTAATGTTAGTCAAGAGCTCACAGGCCGTTGTTGTTCACCTGAGAGAGAACTTGCAGTACATCAGCCCCTCTACTGTAGCCTGCTCCACTACTAATGGAAATGTGATMATTCTGTCTCTCTTTCTCTCGCTGTCTCGTCCTTACAGTTTTGAATATGACGAAAACAAGTCCATCGTTTTCAGGCCCAATGGAAAGGTAAAGACTCCTCCCCSTCTGTCTGTAGAAAGGTCACTGTTCTCTCTACAGGTGAACTGTGTTGTGTGTGTCGCTGTGTGTTTGTAATGGTGAGTGTGTGTGTTGTGTAGGTGAACACAGATGGACTGGTGCTGCGTGGATGGTACACCAGTCTGACGGTGGCGGTGTACGGTACAGCAGAAAGGTCACATGGTCACGACCGGGACTCTCCCCCACCTCCCCCTCCCCCACCCCCACAACAACAGACTGGCCTCAACAGGATCATCAAACAAGGTGGGTAAAGACTCATACTAGGGTTGCCAGGATACCACTATCACAATACTATCATACTTTCCATGGCAAAAGGGAAAACACAAGGTGGACTAAACTGTGTGTGTCTCAGAGTGGGATAAGGAGGAGCAGTATAATGTCAGTCCCCCCAGACCAGCTCCCAGAGGCCCCCGCACCCCTCCTGGACCGCCCCCACCAGATGATGATGATGAGGAGCCGGTTCCAGTGACCGGTAACACACACACACACACACACACTTCTCTGCATCTCTATGTTCATCTCACAGGGACAGATTTCATACTGTATATTCAACTAGATAACCTTGCCAAAATAAACATTTCCATGTATTTGTGCAAGCTTGTATCCGTGTATACCTGATGCCCTCTTTGGTTGCCGTGATAACCGACTGTGGTGTCCATGGTGACTGTCCCAGTTGGAGTGGCCAAGGCGGAGCCGACTGAAAGAGGGGAGGACTACCTGGAGGCGGTCTCACCTGAGCGCAGCTCACTGCCTGCCGACGACCCCTACTCAGACGCCGAGCCTGAGGAAGAGGGGGAGGAGGAAGAGGATGAAGAGCCGGAAGAAGAGGACGATGCACGGACAGAGTGTAGCGCCCCTGAGGATGAGGAGGAGGAAGAGGATGAGGGTGAGGAGGAGGAAGAGATGGAGGAAGGTAGGGGGGCTCCTGTGTGACGGCAGGACAGACAGTGTGTGTGTGCTCTGGCATGCTGCTCAGACCCCTCAACACTACCACCCTGCGCTCAGACCCCTCAACCCGTAACACCTGCTCAGACCCTCAACCCTACACCTGCTCAGACCCCTCAACCTACACCCTGCTCAGACCCCCTCACCCTACCACCCTGCTCAGACCCATACACCCTACACCCTGCTCAGACCCCTCAACCCTACAACCTGCTCAAGACCCCTCACACCCTACACCTGCTTCAGACCCCCTCCACCCTACACCTGCTCAGACCCTCACCCTACACCCTGCTCAGACCCCTACACCCTCTGCTCAGACCCCTCAACCTACAACCTGCTCAGACCCCACTCAACCCACACCATCCTCAACCCCTGCAACCCACACACCTGCTTCAGACCCTCAACCCTACACCCTCAGACCCTCTCAGACCCCTCCACCCTACACCTCTGCTCAGATCTACACCCGCTCACACCCTACACGCTCTTCTCAGAACCCCATACCACCAACTGCTCAGACCCCTCAACCCTACACCCTGCTCAGACCCTCAACGCCTACCCACCCTAACACCCTGCTCAACCACCTCCACTCCTACCCCTGCCAGACCCCTCACCCTACATCGCCTGTTCAGACCCTCACCCTACAAACCTGCTCAGACGCCGCTACACCTACACCCTGCTCAGACCCTCACACCCTACAGCCCTCACGCTCACCCTCAATCGTACCTACACCGTTACCCTCCACCCCTACACCCTGCTCAGACCGCCATCCTACCTGCCTCAGACCCTCAGCACACCTGTTCAGACCCCCCACCTACACCCTGCTCAGACCCCTCACACCCTACACCCTTACTCAGACACCCTCCACCCTACCACCTGCTCAGACCCTCATCTAACCCTACACCTGTCAGACCCCTCACTACACCCGCTGACCCTCCCCCTCACGCAACCCCTCAACCCTACACCTGTTCAGACCCCTCAACACTACACCCTGTCAGACCCCTCACCCTACACCCTGCTCAGACCCCTCCACCCTACACCCTGCTCAGACCCCTCAACCCACACCCTGCTCAGACCCCTAACCTACACCCTCTCAACCCCTCAACCACACCCTGGTCAGACCCCTCAACCCTTCACCCTGCTCAGGACCCCTCAACCCTACACCTGCTCAGACCCCTCAACCTACACCTGCTGCTTCCAGACCCTCCACCCTACACCTGCTCAACCCCTACCCTACACCCGCTCAGACCCCACACCTACACCCTCTCCAGACCCCCTCAACGCCTACCCTGCTCAGACCCTCAACCTACACCCTGCTGCAGACCCCTAGCAACCCTTACACCCTGCTTCGCCCCTGCAACCCTACAGCCCTGCTAGACCCCTCAACCTACACCCTGCCTCAGACCCCTACACCCTACACCCTGCTCAGACCCCTCAACCCTACACCCTGCTCAGACCCCTCACCTACACTCTCAGACCCCCAACCTACACCCTGTAGACCCTCAAACCCTACACCCTGCTCAGACCCCTCAACCGTACAACCTTCAGAACCCATCAACCCTAACCCTGCTCAGACCCCTACACCCTACACACTGCTCAGACCCCTCCACCCTACACCCTGCTCAGACCCCTCAACCCTACAACCTGCTCATACCCCTACACCCTGCTCAGACCCCTCACCCCCTCAATCCTATACCCTCACTCCCTGTTCAGACCCCTCCACCCTACACCCTGCTCAGACCCCTCCAGACCCTACACCCTCCTCAGACCCCTCCACCCCCAACCCTGCTCAGACCCTCCACCCTACACCCTGCTCAGACCCCTCCACCCAACCCTTGCTCAGACCCCTCCACCCTACACCCTGCTCAGACCCTCCACCCCAACCCTGCTCAGAACCCCTCCACCGCTACACCCTGCTCCAGACCCCTCAACCTACCACCCTGTTCAGACCCCTACCACCCTGCTCAGACCCTCAACCCTACACCCTACACCCTGCTCAGACCCCTCAACCCTACACCCTGTCAACCCCTTCACCTACACCCTGCCTCAGACCCCTCAACCCTACACCCTGCTCCTAACCTCACCCGCCAGACCCCTCACCCTACACCCTGCTTCAGACCCCTACCACACCCTGCTCAGACCCCTACCACCCTGCTCAGACCCTCAATCCTATACCCTACACCCTGTTCAGACCCCTCCACCTACACCCTGCTCAGACCCTCCACCCTACACCCTGCTCAGACCCCTCCACCCAACCCTGCTAGACCCCTCAACCCTACACCCTGTTCAACCCCTCCACCCTACACCCTGCTCAGACCCCTCAACCACACCCTGTTCAGACCCCTTCACCCTACACCCTGCTCAGACCCCTCAACCCTACACCCTGTTCAGACCCCTTCACCCTACACCCTCTGCTCAGACCCCTCAACCCTACACCCTGCTCAGACCCCCTCCACCCTACACCCTCTCAGACCCCTAAACCCTACACCCTGCTCAGACCCCTCAACCCAACACCCTGCTCAGACCCCTCAACCCTCCACCCTGCTCAGACCCCCAACCCTACACCCTGCTCAGACCCCTACACCCTGCTCAGACCCCTCAACCTATACCCTCCACCCACACCCTGCTCAGACCCTCCACCCTACACCCTGCTCAGACCCCTCAATCCTATACCTCCACCCTACACCCTGCTCAGACCCCTCCACCCTACACGCCTGCTCAGACCCCCCACCCCTACACCCTGCTCAGAACCCTCAAACCTCCACCCTGCTCAGACCCCTCAACCCTACACCCTGCTCAGACCCCTCCACCCTCCACCCTGTTCAGACCCCTCAAACCCTCCACCCTGCTCAAGACCCCTCAACCCTACAAACCGCTGTGCAGACCCCTCACCCTTACACCCTGCTCAGACCCCCAACCCACACCCTGCTCAGACCCTCAACCCTACACCCTGCTCAGGACCCCTCAACCCTAACAACCCTGTTCAGACCCCCTCCACCCTAAACCCTACACCCTGCTCAGAACCCCTCCACCCTACAACCCTGCTCTGTGATGTTATAACCAGGCCTAACCGTTGTAATATAAGGCTTAAGAGCCATGGCTGTTGCTGCTGTAGTATCAGATCCTCTTGCATGACAAACTAACTGTGCCTGTCTGCTGTGGTTCYCTAACATTCTTAACTCTTGGTTGAGTGAACTGTAATTTCATCATGTTATTAATGTTTTACAACTTATGTGAGTGTTGTGAGTGAGGCCTTTTCTTTTGCTGTGTTTGTGTTTTTGTTGTTCTACAATATTTCTCCCTCCTCACCCTCCCTCCTCACCCTCCCTCCTCTCTCCAGGTGATGGTTATGAGGAGATCAGTAGTGATGAGGATGACTTGGACAATGGGAGTTTTAAGCTGCCCAGTTTTGACATTGACTACACCCCTGAAGACCTGGCCTCTGTGCCCCCAGTCCAGTACGACCCCTACGAAAGAGAGCTACGCCCACTGCTCTACTTCACCCCTCCCTACAAGACCCGCTTCGACTCCCAGCTGGAGAGGGCTAGGGGGGCTGTGTGTGTTGGTCCAGAGGGGCCTGGAGGTGGAGAAGGGGCAGAGGCTGAGGTTGTTGCCCAGATGAGAGAGCTCCTGGCTGGGATAGGAGAGGACCGTGACTCCCGCTGGGTCACGGCCCTAGAGCAGGCATCAGGGCTGCTCGCTAGAGGRCTGGGCTTTCTGATTGGACASGGGGAATGGGAGGRGCCTATTRGAGCTCTGGTCCAATGGGCTCTYCAGGGTCTTAGTATGGAGATAGCTCTGACCCAACCCATTGCTCTAAACCTCAGGCAGCTGAAAGCTGGAGCTAAGCTGGCTTCCTGCTTGGCCGAGTGCCCACAGGGCCTCACTGCGCTGCTGCACGAGGGAGCACTGGAGCTCCTACTAGAGCTGCTCCAGGTGGACCATGTGTCGTCCACGCTGAAGCTGTGTATCCTGAGGGCTCTGGATGCTCTGACCAGTGCCCCCGCTGGTGTGGAGGCCTTCCTACAGGAGGGGGAGATRGAGAGGAGTGGATACCAGGTGAGAGAGGCCATAGACATACGGTACACATGAAGACCTTATAATAGGAGAGGCTGCGTGTGTTTCTAACTGAGGTTGTGTGTSKKYGTSKKYGTSYSYSYCSCCYGCAGCGGTTGGTGCAGCTGTTCCTGGGGGAGGAAACCGTGCGGGTGGTAACTGCGGGCAACGCCATTCTGCAGAAAAGCCACGCCTATGAGGTTATGACTGATCTGCAGAGGACAGCGGCAGCCTGGAGCGAACCTCTGCAGGTAAGCACACACTGACTGGAGATCTGCGTTTTAAGAACAGTTATTTGRGTCTGATAAAGTTTCCCATTTCATAACCAGTTCCCAGTTCAGTGTGGAACTCTGGGGTTTCTATGACTGAGGTTCTACTGTCCAYATAATTACTACAGAATATCAGTATATAAGAATTATCAGTGTTATATTTCAGGATGAGGGGGAGGAGCCTGACATAGCCATGGAGGAGGAGACATCATTAGGCCCCTCCCCTGTCAGCGAGGCTGAGCTGGATAGGTTGGCTGGGGTTCTAGAAGAGTTACATCACCTTCTAGAGACCGCCCCCCACACCATGGTCCAGCCCCCTGGAAAGGCCTTCCCTACAACCGCACGCATTACGGGTCCACAGGAGAGAGACGACCCCTACCCTACACTGTACAGGTAGGTACAACACCACACACACACACACACACACACACACACACACACAGTCATTTGTACTAATAACTCTTCCCCCCACCCCACAGGTACATGCATGCATGTCACTTCCTGGAGAGCTCGGCGGTGGCGTTGTCAGCAGCAGTGGCGGCGGGGCGTACAGGTGTCACTCACGCTGTCAGGGAAGTCCTGCACTTTCTGTCTCTCACCCAATCAGGACTGCTTTTCATGCTGGCCCAGCCCACGCCTACCAACCTGCTGCTCCGGGGGTCTGAATACTCCAAAGACGCACGCGCTCTCTCTCTCTCTCCCTCCAAGATCTGGGTCAGCCACTGTCACAACTATTTGCATGTACCGCAGGGCAGCTCTCTAAGCCCTCTACTTGTTTCTTTTTACCAATGACTTGCAACTGGTATTACACAAAGCATGTGTGTCCATGTATGCTGATGATTAAACCGTATAAGCATCAGCACACAAGCTAGAAGTCACTGAAACCCTTAACAAAGAGTTGCAGTCTGTTTTGGAGTGGGTGGCAGTAATAACTGTCCTGAACATCTCTAAAACTAACAGCATTGTACTTGGTACACATCATTCCTTAAGTTCTAGACCTCAGCTGAATCTGGTATTGAATTGTGTTGCTGTTGAACAAGTTGAGGAGACTAAATTACTTGATGTTACCGTAGATTGTAACCTGTCATGGTCAAAACATATAGATTCAATTGTGAAGATGCTTTTTTGACACCACACTCCACAGGCTTCTAGTTGTATCTTATCTTGATTATTGTCCAGTCATATGGTCACGTGCTGCAAAGAAAGACCTAGTAAGCTCCAGCTGGCCCAGAACAAGAAGCGGCACGTCTTGCTCTTCATTGTTTTGGTCCCGTGTGGCTCAGTGGTAAAGCATGGCGCTTGCAACGCCAGGGTTGTGGGTTCATTCCCACGGGGGGACCAGGATGAATATGTATGAACGTCCAATTTGTAAGTCGCTCTGGATAAGAGCGCTTGTAAATGACTTAAATGTAAATGTAATTGTAATCAGAGGTAGATATTATACACTATGCATGCCAGTCTTCTCTCGGTAGAGTTGAGGAGAGACTGACTGTGTTCTTATTAAAAACAAGAAGTGACGCAATGTGTTGGAAATTCTAAATTGTTTGCATGTCAACTTCACACAGACACACAATCACACACCCACCAGACTTGCCACAAGGGGTCTTTTCACAGTCCCAGGTCCAAAAACAAATTCAAGGACGTTTGTACAGATTATAACAGAGCCATGACCGCATAGAACTCCCTTCCATCTATATAGCCAAGTGAACCCCGAAACCTGGTTTAAAAACAAAAATAACACCACCTCTCAACAGGCCTCTCCCGCATGTGACCTACTGTTGTGCATATTACTGACATGTATGTATAACCGTCTCCCGCATGTGACCTACTGTGCTTGTTTACTGACATGTATGTATAACCGATCGATTTGCGCACCACACACACACCAGTTAATGTTTTTAAATTGTCAAGTCTTGTCTCAAATGTTCTTTGTATGTGTCTACCCCAGTCAGACCCCAGACCCAGTCGCCAGTCAGACCTCGGACGTCACCTCGACCGCAACCCAGTCGGAACCCATAGACCCCTCGGAACCCCAGTTGACCGGGAAAATACCCAGCGAACGTCGAAAAAGCCCCAGTCGACCCAGTACAGACCCAGTTCGGAACCCCAGTAAGGACCCCAGTCGGAACCCAGTTAAGACCCCAGTAAGAGACCCAGTTCGGAACCCCAGTAAGACCCAGTCGGAACCCCACAGTCCGAACCAATTAAACCTCAGTTCGGAACCCCAGTAAGACCCCAGTTGGAACCAGTCGGAGTAAGAACCCAGTGCCCCGAAGTCGAACCCAGTAAGACCCATCGGACCCAGTCGGAACCCAGTTAAGGACCCAGTCGAACCCAGTAAGACCCAGTGAACCCAGTGACCCCATTCGGAACCCCAGTAAGGACCCAGTGGCAACCCATTAAGACCCAGTTCGGACCAGTTCGGAACCCCAGTTAGGAACCAGTTTAAGACCCCAGTTGGAACCCAGTCGGACCTACAGTAGACCCCAGTCGGAACAAGTTGGACCAGTCACACCCCAGTTAAGACTGCTCGCATTGAAGATCCTAATAATTCAAATCAAACAGCTTGACTCCATGATGAAGGACGTCTCTGCTGAAATCCACCAAAGGAGTGGTGCAGAGACCATGCTTTGTGAATCAGGTCCGCCTATATGAATTAAATGTGTATGAACGCTACCGTGTACTTATTGTTTGCTAGTGCGTGCCTCTAGTTAGCTGAAATTAAGCTTAATTCCAAACACACGACAGTTGCCCGGCTTGTAAACTGGCAACTCAGCGCAAATTAGCATTTGTCAATGAATCTCAACAAGGAAACAGGATTTTGAATAATTCGTATTGACTAAAAGTTGGATTCAGCTAACAAAGAAAGGCACGCAACTCAGAGGACAAACACAGGTACAAAGTTAGCCGTTCATAATTTATATATCATATACTTTTGAAGTATTGACCTGTGGCGAATCAATGTTGCTGGCTTGAATTCCAAAAGCCTACTTCTGCTTCACTCGTGTGGATTTCATCAGAACTCTTCTTCACCATGGAGTGAGTAGTTAGTCAGCAAGTTATATCAAAGCAAGTCGGTGGTGTGTGTGTTGGTGTGTGTTGGTGGTGGTATTGGTGTGTGTTGTGTGTGTGGTGGGTGTGTGTGTGTGGTGGGTTGGTGGGGTGGGGTGTGGTGGGTGGCGCGGCGCCACGTGTAGGGGAGCTGAAGGCCTGCAGCAAGTCATCATTATGAAGGATTCACAAACAGCAACAACAAGGTTATCAGTCCTTTGAGGACATTGTAGTGTAACGGCTCACGTGTGTAGTCATGAGGCGGGGATGCTGCCATCATCTACAACTTCACACTTGTCCAGAGGTTCCAGCCCCTTGACCTCAGCTCTTGGAAAAACACCAACACTGAGGGACACTTTAGTTGGCAGTTCACCTGTTTCAAGGAATTTGATTTAGTAACCCACATTTGTTGGGGTACTCTCCAATCGTAATACCAATGTTAGTAAAAGTCTGTCCGATCGCTTGCAACTCCCCCTCGGACTCGGGAGAGGCGAAGGTTTGAGAGCCATTGTTGTCCTCCGAAACACGACCCGCATCTGCTTCTTGAAACACCGCCTCCGCTTAACCCGGAAGCCAGCCGACAACATGTCGGAGGAAACACCGTCCAGCTGCGCGACCGGAGCCAGCTTGCAGGCGCCCGGCCCACCACAAGGAGCCCGCTTAGAGCGCGATAGACAAGGCATATTCTCAGCCCGGCCAACCCTCCCTAACCCGACAACGTTGGGCCCAATTGGCTTGCGCCGCATGGGTCTCCCGGTCACGGCCGACTGTGAACACACCTCTGTGGACGAATTTCCGTGGATGCAGTGCCATAGACCGCTGGCTACCATCTCGGGAAGGCCTTCAAACACATTCTTAAGGGGTGAGGGTAGCGGGCTTATGTATACATGATCAGAGGTGGGTGTAGAAGTATATATATAAGATGAAGAGTTAAGGGAACTATCAGTTCACTCCAACTGTTGATATGTAGTACTTGGGTAGGTTGAGTATAGTAGCGTGAGGGTAGTGGTCCACCTTAGCGTTCATGTATTAGTCAGCGGGTTTCAGGAAGCTACGCACTCTGGTAGTAGCGTGGTTGTCATCAGCCTGGCCAGATTGAGTTAGAGGAGCGCGTGTATATCCAATGGTACGGAGATCACTGGAGTTCTGAAACCACCACAGCACCAGCATTACACGCATATTACGGTTCACCGTCCTCCCGGGCCTGGCCCTCCGTGCCGGTCCGCCTTGTTGTGTGCGAGCAGCGTAAACCACGATCAGAGAGGTTGTTTCTCAGGGCTTGAAGACGTGGGCTCAGCGCTCCCTTCCCAGTCTGTGTGAAGGTGATGAGGTAGAGGGCATTTGGAGCATGCTCCGATCTACCTACTCTGCCCTCTTAGCCCCACTTCTTTTTAGCCCAACGCTCCCGGCCGCCGTATTATTCTTAAGATAGCATCGAATAAGCCAGGTTTGCTACACGTTGACGAAATTCAGCTCAGACACGCTTCTGGAAGGGCAAATGCAGGCGCCTTGATAGCCACACCCCCAAACCCTCACCCATCCGGGCACGTAGAACCGCGCGTCCCCAAGTGACCATTTAGGGCTCTCTTGCCTCGCTTCAAGCTTCCAGGCGACGGGGGGCTTAGGGAGAA
>NW_019944439.1:82821-92698 GCF_002910315.2 Salvelinus sp. IW2-2015 | reverse complement strand
GACATGTAGTGGTCTATACACGTAAGGGGTTCTTCTACATAGAAGCCATAGTAAATCCCAGGACATAGTGTCTATAACACTGTAAGGGTTCTTCTACATAGAAGACCATAGTAAATCCCAGGACATAGTGTCTATAACACTGTAAGGGGTTCTTCTACATAGAAGACCCATAGTAAATCCCAGGACATAGTGTCTATAACACTAGTGATAAGCTCACATAGTTGCTGTTATAAACTCTGAACAGTTGTCACTGACAGGTTAGATATTCATTTTCCAGTGAGCAAACCATTTCTGTACTTAGAGCATTCTTATAACTACATTTCTATCGGGTTTTTGCTCTGTCAATAAAACTCATGAATGCAACTGTTTATGTCAAATAGTTAGGTGTTCTACTTGTAGCCCTGGTTGTCCTGAAAAGAACATGGTAAAACACTTCATTGTGAGACTAAATATAACGGCTGGACATGCAGATAATGAAAGTCAGATACATGTCTTGGGACTGATGGGGTTAAACACCTTTCTCTATTCCTCTACCGCTCCCTGTTACCTGGCTCAGCCTGATATACGACCCCCTGCTAGTCTGACACATAGTTCAGACTAAAGAGCATCCACAAAGACCTACATGTTTATGAACATAACACGCACCAATTCACCCCATACCTCTCCATTGTTATAGCTGGAGGAAAGACAACAGCTAGTGGATGAAGTGCATTAGCTTCATACAATACCAGGTGCTTCGTGTGTTACCTGGCACACAGTGACTGCAGGACAGTTCCCACCAGCTCTGCACAGTGCTGTTGTGGCAGGGCGTGGTCAGCAGCGGGAACCAATAGGGACAGTAGCAGGGGAAGACATCAGCCAATGGCTCGTCTCCAGGGGCGGAGCCAGAGAGCAGGTGTAACGTTGCGATCTTACAGGCTCTCTGGGAAACCAGGTGTCGAATAGAGAGAGAGACGCAGGACCTGCCCCCAACCGGTACTCTTACCCTCAACACTGAAAAACACACCCACACATACCGAAATCAAAAACACAACACACATACCAAAATCAAAAACACAACCACACATACCGAAATCAAAAAACACAACCACACATACCAAAATCAAAAACACAACCACACATACCGAAATCAAAAACACAACCACACATACCAAAATCAAAAACACAACCACACATACCGAAATCAAAAATACAACCACACATACCGAAATCAAAACACAACCACACATACCGAAATCAAAAACACAACCACACATACCGAAATCAAAAAACCCAACCACGCATACCGAAATCAAAAACACAACCACACATACCGAAATCAAAAACACAAACCACACATACCGAAATCAAAAAACAACCACATAAAATCAAAACCCAACCACACATACGAAATCAAAAACACAACCACGCATACCGAAATCAAAAACCCAACCACACATATCGAAATCAAAAACACACACATCAGAGAAGGTAGCATGGTGGTGAAATAATATACAGAGCCAATTTGGGATTTATTTGGCTTGCCATCTTAGTTCAAGAGGTGCATAAGGGTGTGTTTGCGACTGTCTTACGGCTGTAGTTCCCCCAGCAGGAATTCCAGCAGGGTCTTCATGATGAGGGTGGCGGGTGGAGAGGAGAGGTCAGCCAGCTGGACACACACACGTCGCAGCATGGCCAGCAGCGGAGGACAGCTAGTTCCACACACCACACCCGAGGGCGTCCGCAAACACACCCCACTGCACCCGCAGGTGCATGCTCCACAACTTCCTGGTGTTCAACGCTACAGCCACGTCCTGGACAGAGATCACCTGGAGGGGGACCAGCACAACACACAACTAGAAATCGGTTTCCCTTCGGTTTGGATGTTTCCAACAGAAAGTCCTACAGCTTTCAATCCTCATGAATTGATTAGTTTGTTAAGTGTCAATCCGACGACCTCCAGACTGTTGCTGATGATGGCTGTAGCAACATGAGAAGCAGCAGGCGTGTGTGTGTGTACCTGCGTGCTCTGCATGGGCAGGGGAAGTGGCAGCAGTTCAGACAGCAGGGTGAGGCCAGGAAGAGTCCCTCTGGTGCTTTCAGTAGAGAGCCCAACACCTCCTTCAGCATCAGAGACCATGTGTTACTGAGCAGAGTCTCCTCTGTGTGGGTCATCTACAGGGGAAATGATACCCAATTTATTACACGCACGCACGCACGCAACACACACACACAACACAACATTATGTTAAAGGTCAATCAGAAAAGAGCTCTACCTGTTCGCTGACTCCCGTGTGAAGGTGAGCAGCACATCTACGATGAGGGCCTGAACCTTGGTCTCCTCCCAGTCTAGACGTCCAGAGGACGGGGCTGAACACACGACCATGTGTAGCGTCACCAACGTGCTCGCCACACGCGTGTCCCTGAACTGGAAGGCTCCGCTGCGCAGCAGCTCTGTCAGCATGGTCCGCAGCAGCCTTAGCGTGTTAGCGCACACGCCAAGGATCATACAGCGCTGTGGGGGGGTCCCATGTGTCCGTGCACACGCCAGGCAGGCAGCAGCACGCTACACAGCTTCTGGAGCACACAAACACACGTGTCCAAGCCCTCCCCAGAAAACAACTGCACTCCCGCTAGACTCCACTTCAGATCTCTCTGCTGAGCCTCTACGGCGGGAGGGGGACAGGCGATCTGGAGAGAACCCTCAGAGCAGACATCAGTCCACTTCCCTCTAGAGTCAACACGTTCTGGACGTTCTACAGGGACACACACGGGACACACAGGACAGAATGGGTTTTCTGTTAGTAATATGACCAATAATACACATGTACATACAGTAAGTATTTTATTTACATCAGCCACACACAGTGCATTCGGAAAGTATTCAGACCCCTTACTTTTTCCACATTTGTTACTTTACAGCCTTATTCTAAAATTGATTAAATTGTTGTCCCCCCTCTATCTACGCACAATAACCCATAATGACGAAGCAAAAACAGTTTAAAAAAAATAAACATTGTAAATATATATTTTAAAAATAATAAATTAAATATCACATTTACATAAGTATTCAGACCCTTTTTTCAATACTTTGTTGAGGCCTTTTGCAGAGATTACAGCCTTGGGTCTTCTTGGGTATGACACTACAAGCTTGGCAGACCTGTATTTGGAGAGTTTCTCCCATTCTTCTCTGCAGATCCTCTCAAGCTCTGCAGGTTGAATTGGGAGCATTGCTGCACAGCTATTTTTCGTCTCTCCAGAGATGTTCAATCGGGTTCACGTCCGGACTCTGGCTGGGCCACTCAAGAACATTCAGAGACTTGTCCTGAAGGCACTCCTGCATTGTCTTGGCTGTGTGCTTAGGGTTGTTGTCATGTAGGAAGGTGAACCTTTCTCACAGTCTGAGGTCCTGAGTGCTCTGGAGCAGGTTTTCATCAAGGATCTCTCTGTACTTTGCTCTGTTCATCTTTCCTCGATCCTGGCATAGTCTCTCAGTCCCGGTCGCTGAAAAACATCCCCACAGCATAATGCTGCCACCACCATGCTTCACAGTTGAGATGGTGCCAGGTTTCCTCCAGACGTGACGCTTGGCATTCAGGCCACAGAGTTTAATCTAGAGCAGAGAATCTTGTTTCTCATGGTCTGAGAGTCAAATTGGCAAATTCCAAGCGGGCTGTCATGTGCCTTTTACTGAGAGTGGCTTCCGTCTGGCCACTCTACCATAAAGAACTGATTGGTGGAGTGCTGCAGAGATGGTTGTCCTTCTGGAAGGTTCTCCCATCTCCACAGAAGAACTCTGGAGCTCTATCAGAGCTCTATCAGAGTGACCATCGGGTTCTTGGTTACCTCCCTGACCAAGGCCCTTCTTCCCCGATTGCTCAATTTGGCCGGGAGGCCAGCTCTAGGAAGAGTTTGGAACCACCAAGACTTCTTCCATTTAAGAATGACGGAGGCCACTGTGTTCTTGGGGACCTCACTGCTGCAGAAATGTTTTGGTACCCTTCCCCGGATCTGTGCCTCAACACAGTTTGTCTCGGAGCTCTAGGAATAATTTCTTCGACCTCATGGCTTGGTTTTTGCTCTGACATGCACTGTCAACTGTGGGACCTTATATAGACAGGTGTGTGCCTTTCCAAATCATGTCCAATTAATTTAATTTACCACAGGTGGACTCCAATCAAGTTGTAGAAACATCAAGGATGATCAATGGAAACAGGATGAATAAGGCAGTAACGTTTTTCTGGGATTTACTATGGTCTTCTATGTAGAAGAACCCCTTACAGTGTTATAGACACTATGTACTGGGATTTACTATGGTCTTCTATGTAGAAGAACCCCTTACCTTCTAACGATTCTTGTGTAGTTTATGAGCATCATAGAGACGAAACATGTTACGTGTTTGTGTTCCTGACAGTCAGCATTTGCCAAGCATCTCAAATCATTCTGACTCTACAGACGTTTTTGTAAACGGTGTGACTCATTGGGTTAACTCTGCTGTGTGTGTGTGTGTGCGTGTGTGTGTTAGGACATCTCTCTGGTGGTGCCCCACCCAGCCGAGGGGTGTGTGTCAGAGGCCGAGCAACTGGCCAATGCCCTGCCAGGACGGGAAATGATCTCATCAGTGTGCGACTCTCTGATGGAGGTTTTGGGGAAYGGAGAGAGCAGTGCCGCTCTGCTCCTCACCTGTCTCAGAACACTCATGTTCCTCACAGAACATGACTATGGACTCTACCACCTCAAAGGGTACACACACACTCCTCATTGCCAGGRGTTTAGATCAWTGCAAGTGTAGCATGTGTATAKAGACAAYAGTAGTGGTTAAAGCACTGAACCCTGTGGAACACCGAATTCAACTTTAGAGATGTGTGTTTTTAGGGCTCTGAAGAAGCACAGTGCCAGTGTGTGTGCTCTGTTGAAGAGACAGGTGTTCTCCTTCAGGAAAGACTCGGCTGAACTCCTCTCTGCTCTGCTGGACTTCCTACGACAGATCCTCAACACTGACCCTCTGGTAAAACCCCAAACAAGTCCATATTAACATGATTAACCATTATCCAGTCAACCATTATCTGCCGATGTGAAGGCCGATCCGCCCGTATATCATTAATCATTGTCTCTGTCACTCTCTCTTCTCATACCCAGGGTTGCTGTGGGGAGGAGAGTGGAGGGGAAGAGTCCGGGCTGGTCCCGCCCCCAAGGTCTGTGGCTCTGACTGGCTCAGAGATGAAGGCTCTGCTGCAGTGGGAGGAGACTGACACACACCCTCTAAACACACTAGAGAAACACATCACGGTACACACACACACACTTTGTGCATAGTAATGATTATAAATGCAAGTACAGATCTCCGGTCGGAAGTAGTGGAAGTAACTGTCATGTGTGTGTGTTTGTAGAAGCTGTGCAAGGAGGAGGATTCATTGGAGACCCTGTTGGAAAATGTGATTKGTCTACGACAGACGCTGGAGACCACTATGGACGCATCTTCTCCCCCTGAGACGGAGCCCACTCTACCCAACCCTGACACGCTATTGGCCCAGTTCAACCACAGGTACCGCCCACTGACACTGTTGGCCCAATAGATACCRTTAAAGCTGCAATATGTAACTTTTTGTGCRAGCKGAACAAATTCACATAGAAATGTGASTTATAGATCTGTCRTTCTCACTGAACGCACGTCTAGAAGCGGTAGGTCTGTTATATGTGYGCTATTTTTATGCTTCCAGTTCTTAAATTTCATTTTTGCATCTTTTACTTTCTGTTTTGCACACCAGCTTCAAACAGCAGAAACAGTCATGGAAGATATATTTCACTTAAGCAATACGGCCCGAGGGGGTGTGCTATATGGCACAATATAAAATCAAAGTTATTTGTCATGTGCGCCGAATACAACAGGTGTAGACCTTACAGTGAAATGCTTACTTACAGGCTCTAACCAATAGTGCGAAAAAAGGTATGTCTCTGTGTGTGTGTAGGTAAGTAAGAAATAAAACAACAGTAAAAATAAATTTGAAAATAGCAGTAACAAGGCTATATACAGACACCAGTTAGTCAGGCTTATTGAGGTGAACAGAGAGTAGCAGTAGCGTAAAAAGAGGGGTTGGCGGGTGGTGGGACACAATGCAGATAGCCCGGTTAGCCAATGTGCGGGAGCACTGGTTGGTCAGGTCAATTGAGGTGGTATGTACATGAATGTATAGTTAAAGTGACTATGCATATATGATAAACAGAGTAGCAGCAGCGTAAAAGAGGGGTTGGGGGGGCAGCCACAATGCAAATAGTCGGGTAGCCATTTGATTACCTGTTCAGGAGTCTTATGGCTTGGGGGTAAAAACTGTTGAGAAGCCTTTTTGTCCTAGACTTGACACTCCGGTACCGCTTGCCATGTGGTAGTAGAGAGAACAGTCTATGACTGGGGTGGCTGGGGTCTTTGACAATTTTTAGGGCCTTCCTTTGACACCGCCTGGTGTAGAGGTCCTGGATGGCAGACAGCTTTGCCCCAGTGATGTACTGGGCCGTACGCACTACCCTCTGTAGTGCCTGCGGTCGGAGGCCGAGTAATTGCCGTACCAGGCAGTGATGCAACCGGTCAGGATGCTCTCGATGTTGCAGCTGTAGAACCTTTTGAGGATCTCAGGACCCATGCCAAATCTTTTTAGTTTCCTGAGGGGGAATAGGCTTTGTCGTGCCCTCTTCACGACTGTCTTTGGTGTGTTTGGACCATTCTAGTTTGTTGTTGATGTGGACACCAAGGACTTGAAGCTCTCAACCTGCTCCACTACAGCCCGTCAATGAGAATGGGGGCGTGCTCGGTCCTCCTTTTCCTGTAGTCCACAATCATCTCCTTAGTCTTGGTTACGTTGAGGGATAGTTTTGTTATTCTGGCACCTCCCTGCCAGGTCTCTGACCTCCTCCTATAGGCTGTCTCGTCGTTGTTGGTGATCAGGCCTACCACTGTTGTGTCGTATGCAAACTTAATGATGTTGTTGGAGTCGTGCCTGACCATGCAGTCGTGGGTGACAGGGAGTACAGGAGGGACTGAGCACGCACCCCTGGGCAGCTCCAGTGTTGAGGATCAGCGTGGCAGATGTGTTGCTACCTACCCTCACCACCTGGGGGCGGCCCGTCAGGAAGTCCAGGATCCAGTTGCAGAGGGAGGTGTTTAGTCCCAGGTTCCTTAGCTTAGTGATGAGCTTTGAGGGTACTATGGTGTTGAACGCTGAGCTGTAGTCAATGAATAGAATTCTCAAATAGGTGTTCCTTTTGTCCAGGTGGGAAAGGGCAGTGTGGAGTGCAATAGAGATTGCATAATCTGTGGATCTGTTTGGGCGGTATGCAAATTGGAGTGGGTCTAGGATTTCTGGGATAATGGTGTTGATGATACCAACCTTCAAAGCACTTCATGGCTACAGACGTGAGTGCTACGGTTGTAGTCATTTAGGCATGTTCCTTCGTGTTCTTGGGCACAGGGACTATGGTGGTCTGCTTGAAACATGTTGGTATTACAGACTCAACAGGGACATGTTGAAAATGTCAGTGAAGACACCTGCCAGTTGGTCAGCACATGCCCGGAGCACATGTCCTGGTAATCCGTCTGGCCCCACAGCCTTGTGTACGTTGACCTGTTTAAAGGTCTTACTCACGTCGGCTACGGAGAGCGTGATCACACAGTCGTCCGGAACAGCTGATGCTCTCATGCATGCCTCAGTGTTGCTTGCCTGGAAGCGAGCATAGAAGTGATTTAGCTCGTCTGGTAGGCTTGTGTCACTGGGCAGCTCGCGGCTGTGCTTCCCTTTGTAGTCTGTAATAGTTAGCCCTGCCACATCTGCCGAGCGTCTGAGCCGTTGTAGTATGATTCAATCTTAGCCCTGTATTGACGCTTTGCCTGTTTGATGGTTCGTCGCAGGGCAGCAGGATTTCTTGTAAGCTTCCGGGTTAGAGTCCCGCACCTTGAAAGCGGCATTCTACCCTTTAGCTCAGTGCGAATGTTGCCTGTAATCCATGGCTTCTGGTTGGGGTATGTACGTACAGTCACTGCGGGGACGACGTCCTTGATGCACTTATTGATAAAGCCAGTGACTGATGTGGTGTATTCCTCAATGTCATCGGAAGAATCCCGGAACATGTTCCAGTCTTTGATAGCAAAACAGTCTGTACTTTAGAACGGCTAAGGGCTGTTCTTACGCACGACGCAACACGGATGCCGAGTGCCTGGACACAGCCCTTAGCCGTGGTAATATGGCCATATCACAAACCCCGTGGTGCCTTATTGCTATTATAAACTGGTTATCACCAACCCGTAATTAGAGCAGTATAAATAAGTGTTTGTCATATTCTGATGTACTACGGCTGTCAGCCAATCAGCATTCAGGGCTCAAACCACCCAGTTTATAATGCGGTTTAGATCGTACAATGATTCTCTACACGATACTTGCCTGTTTTGTCACATAAACTGAAATTAGGCGAACTATTAGAATTTTAGCAACCAGGAAATGACAGAGCGATTTCTGCATAGTGCACCTTTAACAAAAGTGCAATTTTAWTCAACTGTTTTTTAAATTATGCGCCTGTATGAACTCAATCTGTTTGGGGAATTTGGCTTGTCTTGAATGCCCCACTGACATGCTATGGAACCAGTTTTGACCCGAAGCTGTGTGGGTCCTGTTCTGACTGTCTGTGTGTGTGTGTTCTCTCCTGTAGGACGGTGTTTGTGTTGTCGGAGGTGTTGGATGAGCAGCTGAAGGCTCTGTGGTTCTCCCCCTTCCACACTGATGACATGGAGGCTGAACTAGACATGGTGAGACACCTGTGTGTTGTTTGAATGTGTGTGTGTCTTTCTGTCAGTGTGTGTGTGTGTGAGTAAACCTCTCTGTCCCTAGGTGAAGGTGGACCTGCTAGGCCTGGCCCAGGAGTGTTGTCCAGAGTTGGACCTGAAGTCAGAGCTGGAACGCTCCTTCCTGTCTGAGCCCTTGTCTCCCAGTCATACCAAAACTAACAAGGGCTTCAGGCTGGGCAAGCACAAACACGAGACCTTCATCACCAGGTACACACACACACACACACACACACACACTTTTATCACCTTCAGGTACATAATGTGATTGTATGTGACCCACATGTTAACAAAGATGCCTGTGTCGTCCTCTTCCTCCCTGCAGTGGTAAGTCAGACTACATCGAGCCAGCTAAGAGAGCCCACATGATGGCTGCTCCTCGCGGTCGAGGTAGAGGGGGCTTCGGGGGACAGCTCTGTCGCCCCCACGACATCTTCCGCCAGCGCAAACAGAACACTTCGCGCCCTCCCAGCATGCATGTGGATGACTTTGTGGCGGCGGAGTTTAAAGACGTTGGGACTCCCCTGGGCCTGTTGCCCCCCAAGCGACCCCCTAAGAGCTCCCCCAAACCCCCCACCAGAGGCCTGTTCACTGGGAACAGAGGCAGGGCTGCCTTCCACAGCCAGCAGACACGCTTTTTCACCCCACCGCAGCCGAGAGGAGACTGTGGTATGTGTGTGTGTGTGTACCGCTGCAGGGCTGTGGCGTGAGGCAGGGGCCGCTGTGTGAAGTTGCTCTGCGCCGGCCCTCTTGGCATCACATGTAGTCTCTTGGGTAACGGTGGCAACGGACTCCACTCCCACGACGTGCCACTCTGCCCACTCCTCACTTGCGGGCATTATAGTTACCTAGCAAAGGGAGGGGGATGGGAAACATGTAGTCAAAGGTTCTTTAAGACATACAGACCACTTGTTAGTTTAACAATGTATGTGGTGTTGGCGGTGTGTGTGTTGTGTGTGTGTGTGTGTGTGTTGTGTGTGTGTGTGTTGTGTTGTGTGTGTGTGTGTGTGTGTGATTGTGTGTGTGTTTCAACATAACCAGGACGCAGCACTCACGGCTTTCGGCTGCGTG
>NW_019944439.1:63605-82796 GCF_002910315.2 Salvelinus sp. IW2-2015 | reverse complement strand
CCATCACATCACTAATACCACAGTGAGGAACACTAACACACTACTCCAGACAGCGTTCTCAATCACAGAACTTTATTGAGTCTGAACAACAACGTAAAATAACTAAACATAATACAACAAATTCCACACATCATCATCAATAGAATCCCACAGAGGACACGTTTCCATGGAGATGATGAACTCATTATTCCTGATTGGTCCGTTAAGAGCCGTGACGGGCTGCAGTCATTGGTCAGGTTTGTTTACTAGTGAAGGAGCGAACGTGTCGTCCCCTCCCCCCTCCGCTGCCTCCCCCACCGCTAAACTTCCCCCCTGGGACCCCCTTCCCCCTCCCTCCCTGACTCAGCCACGACAGGCCTGTACCCCCACGACCTCGAGGGGCGCGGTCCCGCGGAGCCAGGCGATATGCACCTGAGAGAGGAGAGGGAGCGAGAAGAACAACAGTGACCATCAGTAATGGTGCATGAAAGTATTATCTTGTATCATTTGATTCTCTGGAATATTTATGTGTGTTGTTTATACAGTATGTACGTGTGCACACGGGATGTCGTTGTGTGTGTACTGCAGGGCTGTGCGTGAGGGCGGGGCCGCGTGTGTGAAGTATGCTCTGCCCGGCCCTCTGGCATCACTGTATAGTCCTTCTTGGGTAACCGGTGGAACGGACTCCACTCCCACGACGTGCCACGTCTGCCCACCCGTCCTTGCGGGCATTATAGTTACCTAGAAGGGAGGGGGATGGGAAGACTATGTATCAAAGGTTCTTTGAAGCATACAACCCAACTTGTTAGTTTACAAGATGTGGTCGTGTTGGTGGTGTGTGTGTTGTGTGTTTGTGTGTGTGTGTGTGTGTGTGTGTGGTGTGTGTTGTGTTGTGTGTGTTGTGTGTGTGTGTGCATTGTGTGTGTGTTGTGTGTGTTATGGATGGTTGGATTGACAGACGGATCGATGCATGGGGTATATGCAATGTAAGAAATGCATGATGAGCTGTATATAATTCCAATCCATTAGAGTAGATGGAGTAAGACTATTGTACCTTAAGAGGACCAGATATCAGAGGTGTTTCAGCAGACTTTATTTAGGATCTCAGCAGGCTGGTTTTCTCTGAGTTGAAGCAATGTCACAGGTACCTGCCAATCATCAAGGGTGCGTTCAGGAGATGCCACACCAGATAAAAATGTTTTGAGACGGTTAAATGAAGGAATTGAGGAAGTTAATTAAAGCATTTTCTCTCATTTGCGCCTACTGAACATAACCCAGTGCTGAACATAACCCAGTAACATTAGGAATGGCCCCTCAGATGACGGTGACCTCTCTGCTCTTGATGCAGTCGAGGGTAAGGCTGCGGGGGCAGGCCTTTCGTGACCCCTCCCCTAGCTGTGGGGAGGTAGGCGGGTATAAGGCTGGAGTGGGCAAAGCCGAGGGTAGTGATTGGGTAGAAGCCTGTGTTGGCCCCGCCSTCAGCAGGCCCCTGGTTGGGTGTTCCACTTGAAGCTGGCTCCTAATTGTCCCGTCTTCTTGATGCAGTCCTCTGATTGGCTCGTCTCTGTTCCGCTGGCCCCTGCATGGCTGCAGGCTCCGGAGCATCTCCAGTAGCTCYCTCTTCTCTAGCTCCGCTTCTGCCAGCTCCTGTCTCCGCAGGCGCTC
This sequence comes from Salvelinus sp. IW2-2015, assembly GCF_002910315.2. Taxonomy (NCBI): domain Eukaryota; kingdom Metazoa; phylum Chordata; class Actinopteri; order Salmoniformes; family Salmonidae; genus Salvelinus; species Salvelinus sp. IW2-2015. Next base: position 81,152 of record NW_019944439.1, on the reverse strand, counting down.
TGCCCTCAAGAGAGCCCGCACATCACACACCACCCTCGACACCTGGCCCTACACACACACACAGGGATGTGTCATAACACACACACACACACACATTCCTATAGGTAGTACATATAAGTGTGTCACCTTGAGGTCCTCCACCTCGCTCTTCAGCAGAGACTCTTTCTGCACCATGTGTCTCCTCTGAGAGTCCAGCCTCGACTCCATCTCATGCCTCACCTCCTCCACCTTACCCAACATCTCTGCCCTGCAACACACACAAACACACGCATGTGTCACAATAAATCACAATATCCATTGTATAAAAGCAATGATGTCGCCCTTGAGGTTCTAGAATATTGTAAATATTGGCACAGCTTTGTCAAGGATTTGTTAGGAACGACACAGATATAACATCCTAATATATCTCAATCCATCACCTCAAACACACAAACCTGAGCAGCTCYAATTCTGTTCGTAGCTCTGCAACACAGTTGTGCTGTGATTGGTCTACAGAGAGGAGGGTGTGGCCACAGCCGCTAGGACACGCCCTGCTGCGGAACTCACACTCCAACAGGTGAGACTCTAGAGCCCTCCTCTCCACCTGCACCGGACAACCTGGGGAGGTGGAGAGAGGAAAGAGGAGTTAAGGAGAGGAGTACAAAAAGTAACAGAAAGACCAAGTTAGAGAGCAACACTTGAGACCTACTGAAAGTCTCTCACTGTCTTTCTCACCTTCAACCCCTTCCTCTACCTCGCTCCACCTTCCTCTACCCCGCTCCGCCTTCCTCTACCCCGCTCCGCCTTCCTCTACCCCTCTCCGCCTTCCTCTACCCCGCTCCGCCTTCCTCTACCCCTCTTCGCCTTCCTCTGACGCGTCCGCTGCCGCTTCCTCTGCCCTGCTTCGGCGGCTTCCTCTACCCTCTCCGGGCCTTGCTCTATGCCCCTCTCCAACTCTTCCTCTACGCTCGCTCGCGAGTCCTTCCTGCTAACAGGCGCTCTTCCGGCCTTTCCTCTACCGTGTGTTCTCTCCACCTTCTTATCCGCGCTCCGCGCTTCCTCTACCCCTCTCCGCCTTTCGCTCTACCGATGGCTGCTCGCGCCGTTCTCTAGCCCTCTCAGCTGTCCTCTACCTGACCCGCTCCGCTTCCGTCTAACCCCAATCCCGCTTCCCCCGCCCGCCTTCCTGCTACCCTCCTCCACCTCGCCTTCCTCTACCGCACTCGGCCCGCCTTCTCTACCTCCGCTCCGCACTTTCTCTACCCTGTCGCTTCGCTACCCCCTCATTCCTCTGCCGCGCCGCTCCCTTACCCCTGTCACCTCCTCTACCCCGCTCAGGTCCTTCCTCTACCCCCTGCTACACCGTCTCCTCTACCCCGCTCCGCTTCCTCTACCGCTCCCCTCACTCTACCCCTACTTCCTCTACCCCCTCACCTTGCCTGCTACCCCCTCTCCACCTTCCTCTACCCCGCTCTCGACCTTCCTCTACCTTCTCACCTCTGCCTCTACCCACCCCCTCCTACCCTTGCCTCCTTACCCCTCTCTCCACCTTCCTCTACCCCTCTCGCCTCCTACCTCACCATTCCTCTACCCTCCCGCTTCCTAGACCTTCCTCTACTCCGCTCCACCTTCCTCTACCCCCACTCCCACTGGGCATTGCATGGCACTCAAGCACTCCCCCACTCAGAGATGCAGTAGCAAAAGGTCAAAGGAAGATTGAAGGATAAGAACTTAGTGTTTTTAATCATGCAAATGAATGAAACACAATGCCAATACCACCACAAACGCAAACACCTGATACCTACCGCACTGGTAACATATGTTCTCCACCTGCCAACCACAAACGGTCACAGAACACGTGAGAGTTTCACGCTAATACCACCCGCGCCGGCCCCCCGACCCCATTCCGCCATCCATCTGTTGCATTGGCTCTCATCCTCTGGGGGATGTTTCTCATTAAAAATGTAGGTGGGATCCCTCCCTGAGTAGTTGGATGTTTCCCCAATACAGATCTAGGGTCTTTTATTTGCATTTCACCTATAATCGTAAAGGTTGGGATTTGGTTAAGGTAAGATGATCYTAGATCTGTACCTAAGAGCAACTGCTACCTGGAGCAAAGGTCATTGTTCATCCCAGCTGGGCTCTGTATGATGTCACCATGACAACTGGTCTACCACCTGCTCCCCTCACACAGGTGTCATATCACTTCTGCTCCGTCTAAACTAAACACACTTCCATGTAGTATACTATACATTTCTCTAATACACTTACACACACACTCTCTCTGTATTATAATACACTGTAATCAGTGGAGRCTGCTGAGGGKAGGATGGAATGGAGTCAATGAAATGGTATCAACCACATGGAAACCACATGTTTGTTACCATTCCATTGAATCCATTCCAGGCATTATTATGAGCCATCCTCCCCTCAGCAGCCTCCACTGACTGTAATACACACAGAGCTGTAGTACCTGTGGAGGAGCAGGATATGAAGGTGAATGGACACTCGTCCTCGTGTGTGTGAAGTGTCTCCAGGCAGCAGACGGCATCACAACCCTGGCCAGAGTTAACACAACGGATCTGGAGCCTAGACAGGTCATTACGCATGTACCTAACACAGACCAGACCAGACAGTGGTTGTTGGAATAACCATATCATAGTGTGTGTGTGTATGTGAGTGTTTCTGTGTGAGTGTGTATGTGTCTGCGTGGGTGTTTCTGTGTGAGTGTTTCTGTGTGAGTGTGTGTTTGTGAGTGTGTGTACCTGTGCAGTGGTCTCAGAGTGCTGATGTCCAGTGGAAGTCTGTCCTCGGGACAGGAATGGTGGTGTATGAGCCAGGAGCTGATGCAGGCGTCACAGTATGCATGTTCACAAGGGGCCTGGAGGGGGCGCTCCAACACATCCCGACACACACAGCACAGAAGCCCCTCGTTCACGTACCCCACAAACCTCTCCAGGTCATAACCCATCCTACAGCACACACAGACACACAGATCCAYGCAGAGCAAAAACAGCCAGACACCCATACAGCAGCATACAGCAGTGTTAACTTCCTCCTCAATGTTCCTGGTTTTCTCMGTTTTTGAGCCCCTATGACTCTMCATTCTACTGGCATTCTATTTTACAGAATACACTGACCCTTACCTGAGACTGACAGACTCTCCTTCTCTTCCCTCTCTTCCCTCAGTCCTTTCTTCCTCTTTGGACCTCTCTCCTCTCTCCACCTCTTCTTCTCTCTCCTGTCTCTGTAGTTTACCCTAGGTGAGGGTTTCTTCTGGCCCCTCCTCTATTTGCTCTCTCAGGGCCATGTCTCTGTGGTGAAGTCTCCCTAGCAACAGGGATCCTCTCCCCAGGCATCCAGCTGCTGGATGAGACCGCAGACAGACAGAGTTACACACACACGTTAAGAGCAAGTGATGAAAGGAAGACTAGGCCTACTGTAAGTAATTCTGATTTATCTATTTGTTTTATTCAGACATTTTGGCGGGATACATCCCTTGGGATGAATCATTATGTTCTACAGGGGGTCCTGATGAAGTAACAAACATATTAAAGGCAGTTCCATTCAAACAGGAACATGGTGTATCTACAAACATGTTTTCTCCCTCATCCCTTTCCCTCTCTGTCTCTTTGGATGTGGGATTATCATGGATTACGCTCCCCTCTTCTTTGATTGGATTACAGACTACATGACAACATCCCCACTGCACTCTTACCCCACAGCAAAAATCAAAAAGCAACCCCGAAAGAGAGAGAGAGAGATATTAGAGACACATATTCCCCTCAGATTACACAGACCCACAAAGAATTCGAAAACAAATCCAATTTTGATAAACTCCTATATCTATTGGGTGAAATACCACAGTGTGCAATCACAGCAGCAAGACTTGTGACCTGTTGCCACAAGAAAAGGGCAACCAGTGAAGATCAAACATCATTGTAAATACAAACTATATTTATGTTTATTTATTTTCCTTTTTATACTTTAACTATTTTCACATCATTACAACACTGTATATATACATTATATGACATTTGAAATGTCTTCATTCTTTTGGAACTTTTGTGTAAGTGTAAGGTTTACTGTTATTTTTTTATTGTTTATTTCACTTTTGTTTATTATCTATTTCACTTGCTTTGGCAATGTAAGCATATTGTTCCCATGTCAATAAAGCCCTTCAATTGAATTGAAATTGAATTGAGAGACAAAGAGAGAGAGAGAGAGAGATGAGAGAGGGAGATGTCAACCAAACAGGCAATAAACAAAGAGATATCATAGTTATGATGATGAAATCGCCACCACATGTCAGCAAAGCCTAGCTCTCTAGCCTACAGCCCACTACTTATACCATGGCCATCGACTATGTGCTTTCAATATGCATTTTTAATATCRTGCATTATGATAATATGGAAAATATAAACTCTAGTGTAACTCAATAGCAGTTTATGCATTTCAGTAAAACTTCTTTATTCTGCGATGTTGAATATCAATTCTGCATGCAGCAACCTTCTGACCAGTACCTGCTTTTTGCAGTGTGTGGGATTTAGCAGAAATGCTTGCCAGGATGTAATTTATTTGACCATTTATTTTATTTTTATTTTCTAGAGTAGTTTACTTACCACCAGGGCTCAGTCCATGACAGATGACATCTCAATCGGAATCATCATTTAATTCCGCAAACTCCTTCAAATTGACGTGACATTTTTATAACACAAATATCCATGCAATCAATATCGATCGGTTTCATAAATGAGTCTGAATGGCCTACTGTAGGGCAGGCAGGCTATTATCGTAAATCGGTGAAGTTAACCATGGCATCAACTGGCGAAAATCAGATTATTTAGAAGTCAAAATGTACACTCGTTTTACCTCTACCGGCACGACACCGGCTGACAGCGGCAGATTGTGTTTCTTATCGCAAGACGACCGAACTAGAGCAAACGCCACCGTTTGGGCCGCGGGAGTAGAAAACGAGTGCACTCACTAACACTGGACTCCGCCCCTCTACGTAACACGTAGCCAATAGCAGTTTACGCCACTTTAGCGGGAGAATTCGTCTCTGAAGAGTTGTGTATCATTGTTTTCTTGCAACTAACTGTCAAGCAGAGGCTTGCTTGACTAAACAGGTATGTATGAAACACACATTTATGCCTTATGTTATCTTTCCAACATATTGTCACAAGCTAGTTGGTTGTTATAGACGATGAGATGAAAATGTTGAAGCGTTCAAGGTAGCTGCACTAATTTGGGCTAACTAGCTACACTAACGTTAGCTAACAGTTAACGTAATGTATCTATCTGAACCAACAATGACGTGTATAAACACATCATTGGTATAAACCCATACATCCCATTGATCTGAACTAACTATTCAAGGGCCATGTACACTGAATGGAAGTWATATATAGCTATGTTATGTAAATCTGTTATTTAACTAGCTGCCTTTTCCTAATCMGCTGCTTACTAGAACATTGATTAGCTAGTTAGCTAGCTGAATAAGGTGTTTCAGTAGGGAACAAAAGCCTGCATACCCAGGACCACTAGTACTTGTTCTCCAGGGGGCTCAGGGTTGGCCACCCCTACCCATAAGCCCTATTATAGATGTGAAATGATTTGATCAAATATTACAAACACCCCCTCACTCACAGACAGGATGCGTCGCTCAGGGGCCCCCAGCCAGGTCTTTGGTAACATGTCGAAGAAGCCCCGGTTCGTCCCTCCTGGAGCCTCACTGGCTGGTCCTCCTGAYCCCCCTGTGGGTACCCTGCTTGAACCGGAGCCTCTGGCCCCTAAACTCRCCCTGGGGAACGTGCTCAACAAGGTGAACACACGGTCCACTTCACTTTCATCCTTAGTCACAAATGTGACCCCTATTACTATTGTAGTAATTAAGTAACTAAGCATAGGAGTCATATTGGAGCTACTTCTCTCTCTAGCCGATGTGAGTAAGACCTTTAACAAATTAACATTCACAAGGCTGCAGGGCCAGACAGATTACCAGGACGYGTACTCAGAGCATGCACTGACCAGCTGGGAAGTATCTAAACTGACATTTTCAACCTCTTCCTGACCCAGTGTGTAATACCTACATGTTTCAAGCAGACCACCATAGACCCTGTGCCCAAGAACGCCAAGGTAACCTGTCTAAATGACTATTGCCATGTAGCATCTGTAGTCATGAAAGGCTATGAAAGGCTGGTCATGGCTCACATCAATACCATCATCCCAGACACCCTGGATCCACTCCAGTTCGCATACCTCCCCAACAGATCCACAGATGACACAATCTGTATTGCATTTCACACYGCCCTTACCCACTTGGACAAAAGGAACACCTACGTGAGAAGGCTGTTCATTGACTACATCTCAGCGTTCAACACCATAGTGCCCTCCATGCTCAGCACTAAAGTAAGGACCCTGGGACTGAACATCTCCCTCTGCAACTGGATCCTAGACTTCCTGTCAGGGCGCACCCAGGTGGTGAGGGTAGGCAACAACATCTGCCATGCTCACCCTTAATATGGGGGCCCCTCAGGGGTGCGTGCTTAGTCCACTCCTGTACTCCCTGTTCACCCACGACTGTATGGGTGCGCACGACTCCAACACCATTAAGTTTGCCGACGACATAACGGTGATAGGCCTGATCACCGACAACAATGAGACATCCTATAGGGAGGAGGTCAGAGACAACAAGCTCTCCCACAATGTCAGCAAGACAGGATCTGATGGTAGACAACAGGAAACGGAGGGCCGAGCACACCCACATCGACAGGGCTGTAGTGGAGGGGCTGCATCACCGCTTGGTATGGCAACTGCTTGGCATCTGACCGCATGGCACTACAGAGGGTAGTGCGTACAACCCAGTACATCACTGGGGCCGAGCTCCCTGCCATCAAGGACCTCTATGCCAGGCGGTGTCAGAGGAAGGCCCTAAAAATGTTCAGACTCCAGCCATCCAAATTATCGACTGTTCTCTCTGCTACCGTACGGCAAGCACTACCAATGCACCAACAGGACCCTGAACAGCTTCTAGCTCCAAGCCATAAGACTGCTAAATAGTTAGTTTTTAAAAAACTGTTCAATGGTTTACATTTACATTGTAGTCATTTAGCAGACACTCTTATCCAGAGCTACTTAGTTAGTGCATTCATCTTCAGATATCTAGGTGGAACAACCACACATCTCAGTCATAGTAAGTACATTTTTCCTGAAAGTAGCTATCAGCAAAGTCAGAGCTAGTAAGGGGGTGTTAGTTAACGAAAGGCTTTTTGTTATTGTCAACTTCTCGTTACTCATTGTGTATCTATTATTTTATTATTACGTGTTTTTTCTATTATTTCTCTGTTGTGAAGTAAGTAAGCATTTCACTGTTAGTCCAGACCTGTTGTTTACGAAGCATATGACAAATAACATTTGAATTGATTTGACTTCATCCAAGACTGTGTAAAGGGTTTCACTCATACTGCGACATGTGGACCTTCTCAGACCTATCTAACAGTTCTCCTTCCTTGCAGGTCCAGAGGAGCCTCTCAGCCCCTGCACCGCCCCTTGCCCTGCCTGTGARGGCCTTCAGCCTGGCTAAGAGCAGCCCCCAAGCCCCAGGCCTGTCCAGAGCTCTAGCCAGGGTGCTGGGTGCAGCAGACRGTAAGAAGAACGAGCTAGAGCCTGAAGACCCTTCCTTTACAGAGGAGAACACTGGAGACCCAGCTGGTGAGTTAGATATGGGAGGTGGGTTGTGGTGGTGGCACAGTAAACGTTGCCATTGAAACCAGGTATTCCTGGTGTAGATCTAATGCATTTAAATGTGGAGCAGTACTTCTGGTAAGCTTTGGAATTACTCTCTCTGTATGTCAAAAGCAGAAATCATGGTGATGAACATCACTGATTATAAAGCAACAAAGTTACTACTAACCAACGATGATGGTAAGAATAGTCAGGAACATTTTTTGTGCCATAAGCGAAATGCAGTATATTAACTATGTAGCATATATTGTTTACATTTCACTGCTGTTGCTAAAGATGTTCTGAAACATTGTTTGAGAGATGCTGGGACTTTGTATAGGTTAACGATTGAGTTTAAGACCCAAGAAGGTGAGGCACGGGTAGAAACTGTATTTTGCCTAATAAAATAGGGATATTTTTTATTTAAGCAGGCAAGTCAATTAAGAACATACAGTGSCTTCAGAAAGTATTCAGACCCCTTGACTTTTTCCGCACTTTGTTACGTTACAGCCTTAATCTAAAATGGATTAAATAAAAACWAATCCTCAGCAATGTACACACAATACCCCATAATGACAAACCAAAAACAGGTTTTTCATTTTSTAAATGTATACAAAATTTAAAACCGATACCTTATTTACATAAGTATTCTGACCCTTTGCTATGAGACTCGAAATTGAGCTCAGGTGCATCCTGTTTCCATTGAGCATCTTTGAGATGTTTCTACAACTTGGAGTCCACCTGTGGTAAATTCAGTTGTTTGGACATGATTTAGAAAGGCACACACCTGTCTATGTAAGGTTCCACAGTCAAAGGAATTGTCCGTAGAGCTCCGAGACAGGATTGTGTCGAGGCACAGATCTAGAGAAGGGTACCAAAGCATTTCTGCAGCATTGAAGGTCCCCAAGTACACAGTGGCCTCCATCATTCTTAAATGGAAGAAGTTTGGAACCCTCAAAACTCTTCCTAGAGCTGGCCACCCGGCTAAACTGAGCAATCGGGGGAGAAGGGCCTTGGTCAAGGAGGTGACCAAGAACCCAAAGGTTACTCTGACAAAAGGCCAGAGTTCCTCTGTGGAGATGGGAGAACCTTCCAGAGGGACAACCATCTCTCAGGCCTTTATGGTAGAGTGGCCAGACGGAAGCCATTCCTCAGTAAAAGGCACATGACAGCCCGCTTGGAGTTTGCCAAAAGGCACCTAGAGATTCTCAGACCATGAGAAACAAGATTATCTGATCTGATGAAACCAAGATTGAACTCTTTGGCCTGAATGCCAAGTGTCACGTCTGGAGGATACCTGGCACCATCCCTACAGTGAGCATGGTGGTGGCAGCATCATTCTGTGGGGATGTTTTTCAGCGGCAGGGACTGGGAGACTAGTCAGGATCGAGGCAAAGGTGAACGGAGCAAAGTACAGAGAGGTCTTGTTGAAAACCTGCTCCAGAGCTCACAGGACGTCAGACGGGTGAAGGTTCACCTTCCAACAGGACAATGACCCTAAGCACACAGCCAAGACAACACAGGAGTGACTTTGGGACAAGTCTCTGAATGTCCTTGAGTGGCCCAGCCAGAGCCCGGACTTGAACCTGATCGAACATCTCTGGAGAGACCTGAAAATAGCTGTGTAGCAACACTCCCCATCCAACCTGACAGAGCTTGAGAGGATCTGCAGAGAAAAAATACAGGTGTGCCAAGCTTGTAGCGTCATACCCAAAAAGACTTGAGGCTGTAATTGCTGCCAAAGGTGCTTCAACAAAGTACTGAGTAAAGGGTCTGAATACTTATGTAAATGTAATATTTCAGTAAAAAAAAAATCGAAATTATCAAAAACCTGTTTTTGCTTTGTCATTATGGGTGTTGTGATGTCATTATGGGGTGTTGTGATGTCATTATGGGGTATTGTGTGTAGATTGATGAGGAGAAAAAAAGTGATTTAATCAATTTTACATTAAGGCTGTAACATAATAAAATGTGGAAAAAGTCAAGGGGTCTGAATACTTTCCGAAGGTACTGTATACTTATTTACAATGACGGCCTAGCAAGAGGCAAAAAGGCTAAACTTTCCAGTTTGAGTGTGTTTTGCAGCTTGTTCCAGTCGCTAGCTGGAGCGAACTGAAAAGAGCAGCGACCCAGGGATGTGTGTGCTTTGGGGACCGTTAACAGAATGTGACTGGCAGAACGGGTGCTATATATATATTTGTATTGTTTTATTTAACCTTTATTTAACTAGTCAGTTAAGAACAAATTCATATTTTACAATGATGGTCAACCCCGGACAAACCCTCCCCTAACCCAGACGTCAGTGGACCAATTTGTGCGCCGCCCTATGGGATTCCTGATCACGGCCGGTTGTGATACAGCCCGGGATCGAACCAGGGTCTGTAGTGACGTCTCTAGCACTGAGATGCAGTACCTTAGACCGCTGCACCACTCGGTAGGGTTGCAGTAGGTATCTCAGATAGGGGGGAGTGAGGGCTAAGAGGGTTTTATAAATAAGCATCAACCAGTGGGCCTAGCACCGGATATACAGAGACGGCCAGTTTACAGAGTGCCGTGATGTGTCCTATAAGGAGCATTGTTGGCAAATCTGAAGGCCGACTGGTAAAGAACATCTAGCTGCTCGAGAGTACCCTTACCTGCCGATCTATACATTTCATCTCCGTAATTTAGCATGGGTAGGATGGTCGTCTGAATCAGGGTTAGTTTGGCAGCTGGGTGAAAGATGAGTGATTACGATAGAGGAAACCAAGTCTAGATTTAACCTTTGGGTTATTTCSAATGTGGTCCTTGATGTAAAAGACAGGAAAAGATGCTACGACCTCCGACAAGACATCAAACATGCAAAAGGACAATATAGGAGGAAGGTGGAATCCTATTACATCGGCTCCGACGCTCGTCGTATTTGGCAGGGCTTGCACACGATAACGGATTACCTAGGGAAACAGCCATGAGTTGCCTAGCGATGCAGAACTCCCAAACAAGCTCCATGCCTTCCGTGAAAGCCCCTGTTTTTACAGATGACTGTGATCTCGCTCTCCGTAGCCGATGTGAGTAAAACATTTAAACAGGTTCACAATCACAAGGCCGGAATACCAGAGCGTGTTCATCAAAGCATGCGTTGACCAGCTGGCAAGTGTCTTAACAGAAATGTTCAATCTCTCCTTGTCCCAGACTGGAATGCCAACATGTTTCAACGCACCACCATTGTCCCTGTTCCCGAGATCTCCAAGGTAACCTGCCTAAATGACTGTAGTCATGTGGCACTCACATCTGTARTTATGAAGTCCAAGGCTGGTCATGACACACATCAACACCATCATCCCAGACACCCTAAATCCACTCCAATTCACATACCATCCCAACAGATCCACAGATGACGCAATCTTGCACTTCCACCTGGAGGGGAAATAACTGTCAATGCWGTTGATAGACTACAGCTCAGTGTTCAACACCATAGTCCCCTCCAAGCTCCTCACCAAGCTAGGGACCCTGGGACTGAACCCCTCCCTCTGCAACTTAACCACAAAGCACTAGAGGTTGGTGCGGCAACCTAGTGCATCACTGGGGCCATGCTCCCTACCATCCAGGACCTCTATATCAGGCGGTATCAGAGGAAGACTCCAGCCACCCAAGCCATAGACTGTTTACTCTGCTACCGTCTGGCAAACGCTATTGGAGCACCAGCTCTCAGACCAACAGGCTCAGTTAAAAATATGATCATTTATGTCAGCCTGATTTAGGCCTTAGATGCCGATACTCATTGGTGTATTTTAATTATGACTACAAATTAAAGGATTTTTAATTTGCAAACCCTCACGTGTGCCTGGACTTGGAATTTTTAATGCCACTTAACACCTATTTGTGGTTATAATTTTTCCTTGAAACCAAGRTCATGTATATGCTGCTTTAGAAAGGAAATGCAGCAAACCAATATCGCCTTTCTAAGGTGAGCGACACTTAGTCTATCCATTTAGGACTGGCAGGGATTTATTTAATGCTCTGGCTTGTGCTTCAGTGAAACAAACACACACTGAATGAAGCCTAGCCAACTGTAACAAGCCTATGTTTTAATGACAGCAGGTCCAGCATTATGCAAATGAGCGTGGGTAGTGCAGCGGCAGCGCGAGGCAGATTAGAGCTGTGCCTGGGATCAGTGAGCACACGCGCTCTGTCCCCCTCCCTCTCAGAGCAACTAGTGCCTCTGTCTGTCTTCTCTCCTTTCTCTGCTTTTCCTCTCTCTTTAGCTTTTCACTAGTTTTCCCTCATTCTGTTGTTCCCGTCGGCGGATGATTCGTGTGTTTCTCTTTGAGAAGCAGCTTTGATTTTCCTTTGTGTGAAGAAAAGAAAACGCGCATTCGCACGGACTCGCGCTGCGCGCACACCTCTCCGGTTAAACCAGCGACGTTTCCTCTTTTCTAGTTAAACGGAAATAAGAATAAAGAAAATGCATCTTTACAATTTCATCGGTATTTCCCCATGTAAGCACACACATTCCCCCCGTATGTTAGTATTTGGTGTATAGCAGTTAGAACGAGCGCTGRTTTGAGGTTTAGAGAGACCRGGCTGTAAGTAGGTCGGGCTGGGTTTAAGCGGCTTTAGCCTGCGTCAGCCTAAGCTGGGAGGAATTCACCCAAAGCCCTCCGCGGTAGGCGGGGGCCTAAACGAGGCTGGCCTAGTTAAGCCTGATTCTTATTGTTGCCGTGTGTGTTGTGTAACACAGAGCAGAGAAGACCTCGGATGAGAGAGAGTACATGTGTTAGACAGAGACTGTTTGATTGAGAATCCATGAAGGGGGAGAAAGAAGAGGGACAAGGAAGAGAGTGAGTGAGAGTTAAACCAGTATTAGCCTGAGCCTCATCACAGAACAGAAAGAAAAGGGAGGTAGAGAACCAGACCAAATCTCAAAAGAAGCGAGATATTGTGTTGAGTTAGTGCTGGTGTCTAGGCCTGGCTCGGTTCAGTCTGGTTCCCTGGGCTATGTTCTAAGATGTCGTCTGGGTCCGTCTACACGTCGTCCAGTATGGTGGGTAAGGCTCGCTCGTCCAACTTCACCCTGTCTGAGAAACTGGACCTGCTGAAGCTGGTCCGCCCACACATTCKCATCCTGGAGGAGCACACCAACAAGCACGCTGTCATCGTGGACAAGAACAAGTGCTGGGACACAGTGTCTGAGCAGTACAACGTCCTGGGGGGGGACAGGCCCCCCCGCACTGCYCAGGGCCTACGCACCCTCTACAAGAGGCTGAAGGAGTCGGCCAAACAGGAAGTGATGCAACGGAGACACGCCCAGCCAGAGTACAGAGGAAGTATATCTGAACCAACCAGGAGAGTGATGGAGATGATACCTCACCTTTTCCATCACGGAGCTATCCACCATGATAAAGACCCAGCAACGATGCACAGGTGAGACACACACACACACACACACACACACAGGCTGCTCTGTACAGCTCTCCGAGAGGGGAGGGGCTGCTCTACTAGTAATTAGAGGGGAGGGGCTGCTCTGTAGAGCTCTACTATGGAGGGGCTGCTCTGTAGAGCTCTACTAGAAACTAAAGGAGAGGGGAGGGGCTGCTCTGTAGAGCTCTGCTAGTAACTAGAGGGGAGGGGCTGCTCTGTAGAGCTCTACTAGTAATTAGAGGGTCTGCTCTGTAGAGCTCTGCTAGTAACTAGAGGGGAGGGGCTGCTCTGTAGAGCTCTACTAGTAACTAGAGGAGAGGGGAGGGGCTGCTCTACTAGAGGGGAGGGGCTGCTCTACTAGAGGGGAGGGGCTGCTCTACTAGAGGGGAGGGGCTGCTCTACTAGAGAGGGGAGGGGCTGCTCTGTAGAACTGAACACAGAGCTAACCTCAATCAGTTTACACATGCACACATGCACACATACACACTCCTCAGGCTCACACTCTTGACCTCAGAACAGCCTCAATTTGTCAGGGCATGGACTCTACAAGGTGTTCCACAGGGATTATGGACCATAGTTGTGTCTGGTTGACTGGATGTCCTTTGGGTGGTGGACCATTATTTATACACACGGGAAACTGTTGAGTGTGAAAAACCCAGCAGCATTGCAGTTCTTGACACGTACAGGTGCACCTGGCACCTACTACCATAACCCGTTCAAAGGTTCTTACATTTTATGTCTTGCCCATTCATCCTATGAATGGCACACATTCTCAATTGTCTCAAGGCTTTAAAATCCCCCTTTTAACCTGTCTCCCCCTTTCATCTACACTGATTTCAGGTCGATTTAAAAAATGACATCAATAAGGGATCATAGTTTTCACCTAGATTCACCTGGTTAGTCTGTCATGGAAAGAGCATTTGTTCTTAATGTTTTGTATACTCAGTGTATAATTTATTATTAGATGATAGTTCCAGCTTTAACTGAGACAACAAGCAAAATATGAGTTTACAGTGCCTTACACGTGATGTTTACAGCGCCTTACACGTCATGTCTACAGCGCCCTTACACGTCATGTCTACAGCGCCCTTACACGTCATGTTTACAGCGCCCTTACACGTCATGTTTACAGCGCCCTTACACGTCATGTTTACAGCGCCTTACACGTCATGTTTACAGCGCCCTTACACGTCATGTTTACGCGCCCTTACACGTCATGTTTACAGCGCCCTTACACGTCATGTTTACAGCGCCCTTAACACGTCATGTCTACAGCGCCTTACACGTCATGTTTACAGCGCCCTTACACGTCATTTACAGCGCCCTTACACGTCATGTTTACAGCGCCTTACACGTCATGTTTACAGCGCCCTTACACGTCATGTTTACAGCGCCCTTACACGTCATGTTTACAGCGCCCTTACACGTCATGTTTACAGCGCCTTACACGTCATGTTTACAGCGCCCTTACACGTCATGTTTACAGCGCCCTTACACGTCATGTTTTACAGCGGACCCTTACACGTCATGTTTACAGCGCCTTACACGTCATGTTTACAGCGCCTTACACGTCATGTCTACAGCGCCTTCCACGTCATGTTTCAGCGCCCTTACACGTCATGTTTACAGCGCCTTACACGTCATGTTTACAGGCCGCTTACACGTCATGTTTACAGCGCCTTACACGTCATGTCTACAGCGCCTTACACGTCATGTTTCCAGCACCCTTACACGTCATGTTCTACAGCGCCCTTACACGTCATGTTTACAGCGCCCTTACACGTCATGTCTACAGCGCCTTACACGTCATGTCTACAGCGCCCTTACACGTCATGTCTAAGCGCCCTTACACGTCATGTTTACAGCGCCCTTACACGTCATGTTACAGCGCCTTACACGTCATGTTACAGCGCCCTTACACGTCATGTCTACAGCGCCCTTACACGTCATGTTTACAGCGCCCTTACACGTCATGTTAAGCCTTACACGTCATGTTACAGCGCCCTTACACGTCATGTTTACAGCGCCCTTACACGTCATGTCTACAGCGCCTTACACGTCATGTTTACAGCGCCCTTACACGTCATGTCTACAGCGCCCTTACACGTCATGTTACAGCGCTTAACACGTCATGTTTACAGGCGCCCTTACACGTCATGTCTACAGCGCCCTTACACGTCATGTCTACAGCGCCTTACACGTCATGTTTACAGGCCCTTACACGTCATGTCTACAGCGCCTTACACGTCATGTTTACAGCGCCCTTACACGTCATGTTACAGCGCCCTACACGTCATGTTTACAGCGCCCTTACACGTCATGTCTACAGCGCCTTACACGTCATGTCTACAGCCCCTTACACGTCATGTTTACAGCACCTTACACGTCATGTCTACAGCGCCCTTAACCGCTCCATGTCTACAGCGCCCTTACACGTCATGTCTACAGCCCTTACACGTCATGTCTACAGCCCTTACACGTCATGTTACAGCAGCCCTTACACGTCATGTTTACAGCGCCCTTACACGTCATGTCTACAGCGCCCTTACACGTCATGTTACAGCGCCCTTACACGTCATGTTTACAGCCCTTACACGTCATGTCTACAGGCGCCTTACACGTCATGTCTACAGCACCTTACACGTCATGTTACAGCACCTTAACACGTCATGTTAACAGCGCCCTTAAACGTCATGTTACAGCGCCCTTACACGTCATGTTACAGCGCCTTACACGTCATGTCTACAGCGCCCTTACAGTCAGTTTACAGCACCTTACAACGTCATGTCTACAGCGCCTTACACGTCATGTCTACAGCGCCCTTACACGTCATGTTACAGCGCCTTACACGTCATGTTTACAGCACCTTACACGTCATGTCTACAGCGCCTTACACGTCATGTTTACACCACACCGCACCTTACACGTCATGTTTACAGCGCTTACACGTCATGTCTACAGCACCCTTACACGTCATGTTTACCGCGCCCTTACACGTCATGTTACAGCACCTTACACGTCATGTTTACAGCACCTTACACGTCATGTTACAGCCGCCTTACACGTCATGTTTACAGCGCCTTACACGTTCATGTTTACAGCGCTTACACGTCATGTTTACAGCAGCCCTTAACACGTCATGTCTACACACATATCATCCCATTCCATTCTGTCCAGTTCAAAATATATTTGAGTTGTGGAGACGAGTCTATCAAACCCGCTTTTCAAGAGGCAGAAAGTCAACAATCTGGTCAATTCACATTTTAAACGTAGGAGAGGTATTAGCCCACAGTAGCAGAATKCATTCTTTAGCAAAGTATGAGATGGTCATGAAAAGGGTTTTAAGAAGAATGTTTTTGACCTTCCCGAAGACCGGTTGTATTTCTACACAGCCGGTCTTCTACACCTGCATTTCTTGCTGTTTGTGGTTTTAGGCTGGGTTTCTGTACAGCACTTTGTGACATCGGCTGATGTAAAAAGGGCTTTATAAATACATTTGATTGATTGAATACTCTCAATACCCCCACCTAGTGCCACTTATACATGTATGGCTGTAGTAATAAAGCTGTATTCTATTCCATATTGTCTCTGCTGGACGGGATGCAAATTCCAATGGTGATGGTATAATGATACAGTAATAAAGCTGTATTATTCTGTTTATCTGCAGGATGTGTATAAGCATGACTCTCCCATGGAGCAACCTGGCAGCAGCTCCTCCCTCCCAGAGTACATACCCATCAACCCCGTCCACACCACCCTGGACCAGGATGTGTGGGTCCATGGCTTGGTCATCCAGGATGTGGTCCAGCTGGACCAGGAGTGTGGAGCCAGGTCAGCCAAACGCATGCGACACCCAAGGCGTGACATTCTGAGCAGACTGGACCAGGAATTAGTGGACGATAGTAAATTGCCTCTTATTCTCTCGTCTCATATACCTGCAATCCAAAATGCCGCTGTCCTCACTGTGCACGAGATCACAAGGTGAAGCCTTTGATTGGTGTTATGTTTTTGCAATTAGGACGAAGAGGGAGGGCAGAGGACAGGGGAGAAGACTCTTGAATGAGTCTCCGGGCAAAAGAATCCAACTCGTGTCATTTAGTCCAGACAGGCTTCCCATCCAATCTCCTTCATTAGGCGTCAGTGTCCTGCCGTTACTGCATGCACCAATTACAATCCACGCTCAGCCCACACGTTCCACCACTGCAAACGTGGTGACCTTTGTACCCTGACATGCCACCCAAAACTGTACCCCTCTCTCCCGAGCGCCAGTCGCGATACTCCTGTATCCCCAAGCTCCAGTGTCTCCCCATCCTATCAGTACTAGGCCAAGGATGGAAACCCAGAGCGAGCGAGTGCGGCACCTACGATCCATTCAAGCCATTACCACCAGGAATACGCTCTAATACCTGGCAGGGAGAGAAAAGAGGAGGGGTCTGTAGAAGA
>NW_019944439.1:49214-58116 GCF_002910315.2 Salvelinus sp. IW2-2015 | reverse complement strand
TTATCTGCAGGATGATGTATAAGCATGACTCTCCCATGGAGCAACCTGGCAGCAGCTCCTCCCTCCCAGACTACCCATCAAACCCCGTCACACACCACCTGGACCAGGATGTGGTCAGGCTGGACCAGGATGTGGTCAGGCTGGACCAGGATGTGGTCAGGCTGGACCAGGATGTGATCAGACTGGACCAGGATGTGGACGTGAAGCCTCCGCCAGACCTGACCATCCTCTCCACGCGTGTGGGGGTGGTGCTAGGAGGAGAGGGGGCAGAGGAGGAAGATGAGGAGTTGGGCAGTGTCCATGGTTATGACGGCTCCCTCTCTCCCTGCCCATCCTCCGTCGTCCTGCCCCTCTCCACCTCACCCGTTCCACTGCAACRTGACCTTTACCCTCATGACCACTACCCCCGCCGTGACCCTGACAGGCTYCGTCCCCTTCAGCTGGCCAAGGAGGAGCACGAGCAGGTCATGACCAATCACAGAAAGATGGGCGTATACCTGGAGGAGAAGAGGGAGGGGCTAAAGAGGAAGCAGGAACTGGAGGAGGAGCTTCTGAGAGCAAAAATCAAAGTAGAGAAACTGAGGGCAGCCAGGCTGAGACATGGACTACCACTGCCCCTATAACTAACACACTCATTGCCTGATTGGACTGACCATTTGGCACTCAGGAGGATGCTCTGAATTGTTTGTATTTCTGTGTTGAATGTTTAGCGTGTGGAAGAGGGGTTTGGCCTGAGAAATAATGTTTGTGTGATGAACAGTGAGTTTGAGGSAGGATTTAAAGGTCCAATGCAGCCTTCTCTATCTCAATATCAAATCATTTCTGGGTAACAATGAATTACCTTACTGTGATTGTTTTCCATTAAAATGATCAAAAAGAGACAAAAATAGATTCTTAGCAAAGTTCAATTTCTCAAGTAAGAATTTTGCTAGGATTCTCTGCGAGTGGTCTGAGTGGGGAGGGGAAAACTGAAAACAAACTGTTATTGGCAGAACAGTTTGGAACTCTCTTTCTTATTGGTCTATTAACACATTTATGGTGATGTCACCAGGCAGGCCAAAACTCCATCCCATCAGAACAGGCTGAAATTTCAGCCGATCTTTTTAAACATCTCTTACGCTAAAAAGGCATCATTAATTTCACCATTTCACAGTATTCCAATCACATAGTGTGGAAATATACAGTACCAGTCAAAAGCTTGGACACATCTACTAATTCAATTGTACTATTTTCTACATTGTAGAAAAATAGTGAAGACATCAAAACTATGAAATAACACATATTGAATCAAAAAACCAAAACACATATTGAACCAAACAGTGTTCAACAAATCAAAATATATTTAATRTTCTTCGAAGTAGCCACCCTTTTGTCTTGATGACAGCTTTGCACACTCTTGGCATTCTCTCAACCAGCTTCATGAGGAATGYTTTTCCAACAGTCTTGAAGGAGTTCCCACAAATGCTGACCACTTGTTGGCTGCTTTTCCTCCACTCTGCAGTCCAACTCATCCAAACCATCTCAATTGGGTTGAGGTCGGGTGATTGTGGAGGCCAGGTCAGCTGATGCTGCACCATCTCTCTCCTTCTTGGTCAAATAGCCCTTACACAGCCTGGAGGTGTGTTTTAGGTCATTGTCCTGTTGATATATTAATGATAGTCCCACTAAGCGTAAACCAGATGGGATGGCGTATCGCTGCAGAATGCTGTGGTAACTATGCTGGTTAAGTGTGCCTTGAATTCTAAATAAATCACAGATAGTGTCATGAACAAAGCACCATCACACCTCCTCCATGCTTCACGGTGGGAACCACACATGCGGAGATTATCCGTTCACCTACTCTGTGTTTCACAAAGACATGGCGGTTGGAACCAAAAATCTCACATTTGGACTCATCAGACCAAAGGACATATTTCCAACGATCTGATGTCCATTGCTCGTGTTTCTTGGCCCCAAAAGGTATTTTCTTATTGGTGTCCTTTAGTAGTGGTTTCTTTGCAGCAATTWGACCATGAAGGCCTGATTCAAGCAGTCTCCTCTGAACAGTTGATGTTGAGATGTCTGTTACTTGAACTCTGAAGCATTTATTTGGGCTGTTATTTCTGAGACTGGTAACTCTAATGAACTTATCCTCTGCAGCAGAGGTAACTCTGGGTCTTTCTTTCCTGTGGCAGTCTTAATGAGAGCCAGTTTCATTATAGTGCTTGATTTTTGTGACTGCAGTTGAAGAAACTTTAAAAGTTCTTAATGTTCCCTATTGACTGACCTTCATGTCTTTAAGTAATGATGGACTGTTGTTTCTCTTTGCTTATTTGAGCTGTTCTTGCCATAATATGGACTTGGTCTTTTACCAAATAGGGCTATCTTCTGTATACCAACCCTACCTTGTCACAACACAACTGATTGGCTCAAACGCAATAAGAAGGAAATAAATGTTTTAACATGGCACACCTGTTAATGGAAATGCTTTCAAGGTGACTACCTCATGAAGCTGGTTGAGAGAATGCCAAGAGTGTGTGAAGCTGTCATCAAGGCAAAGGGTGGCTACTTTTGAAGAATCAAAAATATATTTGAGCTATGACTCTGGAGCAAAAGACAATACAGATCTCTGCTTTTGTCAGACGAGAGGCGCTACTATCACTGGTTTTAAAACTGGTACTATTTTGACTGGTTTCATTTGGTTCAAAACCATGTGTTGCTTTACCATCCCATTAGGAGGGAAGATGTTAAGTGATGGGGAGGGAGGAGGGGTTTAGAAGGGGCTGTTACAGTGGTGTGATGTTCAGTGTTTGTTGTTCAGATCTTCTGTGGTTTCATTGTTTTCTATTAAAATAGTTTTTCTAATTTGGTTTTGTGCTTTATCACCTCTTCCCTTCTCCAACCTCCCCTTCTCTATCCCTCTCTCCTCCCCTCTTCTTTAGCCCCTCGCCCCCACCGTACCTTCTCCGCTATGCAATCTAGTTTCAGAGCTGGTCATGGGTGCACCTCAGCCACGCTCAGAGTCCTAAACAACATCATAACCGCCATCGATAAGAGACATTACTGCGCAGCCGTATTCACCGACCTGGCCAAGGCTTTCGACTCTGTCAATCACCACATTCTTATTGGCAGACTCGACAGCCTTGGTTTCTCAAATGATTGCCTCGCCTGGTTTACCAACTACTTCTCTGATAGAGTTCAGTGTGTCAAATCGGAGGGCCTGTTGTCCGGACCTCTGGCAGTCTTTATGGGGGTGCCACAGGGTTCAATCCTCGGGCCGACTTATCTCTGTATACATCAATGATGTTGCTCTTCTGCTGGTGATTCTCTGATACACCTCTACGCAGACGACACCATTCTGTATACTTCTGGCCCTTCTTTGGACACTGTGTTAACTAACCTCCAGACAAGCTTCAATGCCATACAACTCTCCTTCCGTGGCCTCCAACTGCTCTTAAACGCAAGTAAAACTAAATGCATGCTATTCAACCGATCACTGCCCGCACCTACTCGCCCGTCCAGCATCACTACTCTGGACGGCTCTGACTTAGAATACGTGGACAACTACAAATACCTAGGTGTCTGGTTAGACGGTAAACTCTTCTTCCAGACTCACATTAAGCATCTCCAATCCAAAATTAAATCTAGAATTGGCTTCCTATATCGCAACAAAGCATCCTTCACTCATGCGTCCAACACGCAAACACACTGTTTAAATCCTCACTCAAAACACACACCTGTCCCACACGCAAACACACCTGTTTAAATCCTCACTCAAAACACACACTGTCCCACACGCAAACACACTGTTTAAATCCTCACTCAAAACACACACTGTCCCACACGCAAACACACTGTTTAAATCCTCACTCAAAACACAACACTTCCTTACGCAAACACATGTTTAAATCCTCCACTCAAAACACACACTTCCTTACGCAACACACTGTTTAAATCCTCACTCAAAAACACACTTCCTTACGCAACACACTGTTTAAATCCTCACTCAAAACACACACTTCCTTACGCAAATACACTGTTCAAAAGGCCCAGTGCAGTCAAAAAAAGATTTACCTGTGTTTTATATACAGTACCAGTCAAAAGTTTGGACACACCTACTCATTCAATGGTTTTCTTTATTTTTACTATTTTCTACATTGTAGAATAATAGCGAAGACATCCAAACTATGAAATAACGCATATGGAATTATGTAGTAACCAAAAAAAAGTGTTAAATCAAAAATAATTTGAGATTCTTCTTCTTTGCCTTGATGACAGCTTCCACACACTTGGCATTCTCTCAACCAGCTTCATGAGGTAGTCACCTGGAAAGCATTTCCATTAACAGGTGTGCCTTGTTAAACATTATTTCCTTCTTATTGCGTTTGAGCCAATCAGTTGTGTTGTGACAAGGTAGGGTGGTATACAGAAGATAGCCCTATTTGGTAAAAGACCAAGTCCATATTATGGCAAGAACAGCTCAAATAAGCAAAGAGAAAACAGTCCATCTTATTTTTAAGCCATAGAAGGTCAGTCAATAGGGAACATTAAGAACTTTTAAAGTTTCTTCAATTGCAGTCCAAAAATCAAGCCTATGATGAAACTGGCTCTCATTAAGACTGCCACAGGAAAGAAGACCCAGAGTTACCTCTGCTGCAGAGGATAAGTTCATTGATTACCAGTCTAAGAAATCAGCCCAAATAAATGCTTCAGAGTTCAAGTAACAGACATCTCAATATCAACTGTTCAGAGGAGACTGCTTGAATCAGGCCTCATGGTCAAATTGCTGCAAAGAAACCACTACTAAAGGACACCAATAAGAAATACTTTTTGGGGCCAAGAAACACGAGCAATGGACATTAGACGTTGGAAATATGTCCTTTGGTCTGATGAGTCCAAATGTGAGATTTTTGGTTCCAACGCCATGTCTTTGTGAACAGAGTAGGTGAACGGATATCTCCGCATGTGTGGTTCCCACCTGAAGCATGGAGGAGGAGGTGTGATGGTGCTTTGCTCATGACACTATCTGTGATTTATTTAGAATTCAAGGCACACTTAACCAGCATAGTTACCAAGCATTCTGCAGCGATACCCATCCCATCTGGTTTACGCTTAGTTGACTATCATTAGTATATCAACAGGACAATGACCTAAAACACACTCCAGGCTGTGTAAGGGCTATTTGACCAAGAAGGAGAGAGATGGTGCAGCATCAGCTGACCTGGCCTCCACAATCACCCGACCTCAACCAATTGAGATGGTTTGGATGAGTTGGACTGCAGAGTGGAGGAAAAGCAGCCACAAGTGGTCAGCATTTGTGGGAACTCCTTCAAGACTGTTGGAAAAAGCATTCCTCATGAAGCTGGTTGAGAGAATGCCAAGAGTGTGCAAAGCTGTCATCAAGACAAAAGGGTGGCTACTTCGAAGAAATAATTAATATATATTTTGATTTGTTGAACACTGTTTGGTTCAATATGTGTTTGGTTTTTTGATTCAATATGTGTTATTTCATAGTTTTGATGTCTTCACTATTTTTCTACAATGTAGAAAATAGTACAATTGAATTAGTAGATGTGTCCAAGCTTTTGACTGGTACTGTATATTTCCACACTATGTGATTGGAATACTGTGAAATGGTGAAATTAATGATGCCTTTTTAGCGTAAGAGATGTTTAAAAAGATCGGCTGAAATTTCAGCCTGTTCTGATGGGATGGAGTTTTGGCCTGCCTGGTGGACATCACCATAAATGTGTTAATAGACCAATAAGAAAGAGAGTTCCAAACTGTTCTGCCAAAACAGTTTGTTTTCAGTTTTCCCCTCCCCACTCAGACCACTCGCAGAGAATCCTAGCAAAATTCTTACTTGAGAAATTGAACTTTGCTAAGAATCTATTTTTGTCTCTTTTTTGATCATTTTAATGGAAAACAATCACAGTAAGAGTAATTCATTTGTTACCCAGAAATGATTTGATATTGAGATAGAGAAGGCTGCATTGGACCTTTAAATCCTCCTCAAACTCACTGTTCATCACACAAACATTATTTCTCAGGCCAAACCCCTCTTCCACACGCTAAACATTCAACACAGAAATACAAACAATTCAGAGCATCCTCCTGAGTGCCAAATGGTCAGTCCAATCAGGCAATGAGTGTGTTAGTTATAGGGGCAGTGGTAGTCCATGTCTCAGCCTGGCTGCCCTCAGTTTCTCTACTTTGATTTTTGCTCTCAGAAGCTCCTCCTCCAGTTCCTGCTTCCTCTTAGCCCCTCCCTCTTCTCCTCCAGGTATAACGCCCATCTTTCTGTGATTGGTCATGACCTGCTCGTGCTCCTCCTTGGCCAGCTGAAGGGGACGAAGCCTGTCAGGGTCACGGCGGGGGTAGTGGTCATGAGGGTAAAGGTCACGTTGCAGTGGAACGGGTGAGGTGGAGAGGGGCAGGACGACGGAGGATGGGCAGGGAGAGAGGGAGCCGTCATAACCATGGACACTGCCCAACTCCTCATCTTCCTCCTCCGCCCCCTCTCCTCCTAGCACCACCCCCACACGCGTGGAGAGGATGGTCAGGTCTTGGCGGAGGCTTCACGTCCACGTCCTGGTCCAGTCTGATCACATCCTGGTCCAGCCTGACCACATCCTGGTCCAGCCTGACCACATCCTGGTCCAGGTGGTGTGTGGACGGGGTTTGATGGGTAGTCTGGGAGGGAGGAGCTGCTGCCAGGTTGCTCCATAGGAGAGTCATGCTTATACATCATCCTGCAGATAAACAGAATAATACAGCTTTATTACTGTATCATTATAGATCATCCTGCAGATTAACAGTATAATACAGCTTCATTACTGTATCATTATAGATCATCCTGCAGATTAACAGTATAATACAGCTTTTATTACTGTATCATTATACATCACCCTGCAGATAAGCAGAATAATACGCTTTATTACTGTATCATTATACATCACCCTGCAGATAAGCAGAATAATACCGCTTTATTACTGTATCATTATACATCACCCTGCAGATAGCAGAATAATACATCTTTATTACTGTATCATTATACGACATCCTGCAGATTAACAGTATAATACAGCTTCATTACTGTATCATTAATAGATCGATCCTGCAGATTAACAGTATAATACAGCTTCATTACTGTATCATTATACATCAACCTGCAGATAAGCAGAATTACCGCTTTATTACTGTATCATTATACATCACCCTGCAGATAAGCAGAATAATACAGCTTTATTACTGTATCATTATACATCACCTCTGCAGATAAGCAGAAATAATACAGCTTTATTACTGTATCATTATACATCACCCTGCATATAAGCAGAATATTACCGCTTTATTACTGTATCTTAACATCACCCTGCAGATAAGCGAAATAATACAGCTTCATTCTATATATAATCACCTGCAGATAAGAGAATAATACCGCTTATACTGTATCATTATACATCACCCTGCAGATAAGCAGAATATACAGCTTTATTACTGTATCATTTACATCACCCTGCAGATAAGCAGAATAATACCGCTTTATTACTGTATCATTATACATCACCTGCAATAAGCAGAATAATACAGCTTTATTACTGTATCATTATACATACCTGCAGAGACAATATGGAATAGAATACAGCTTATTACTACAGCCATACATGTATAAGTGGCACTAGGTGGGGGTATTGAAGAGTATTCAATCAATCAAATGTATTTATAAAGCCCTTTTACATCAGCCGATGTCACAAAGTGCTGTAACTAGAAACCCAGCCCTAAAACCACAAACAGCAAGAAATGCAGGTGTAGAAGACCGGCTGTGTAGAAATACAACCGGTCTTCGGGAAGGTCAAAACATTCTTCTTAAAACCCTTTTCATGACCATCTCATACTTTGCTAAAGAATGAATTCTGCTACTGTGGGCTAATACTCTCCTACGTTTAAAATGTGAATTGACCAGATTGTTGACTTTCTGCCTCTTGAAAAGGGGTTTGATAGACTCGTCTCCACAACTCAAATATATTTTGAACTGGACAGAGTGAATGGGGTGATATGTGTGTATATGTGACGTGTAAGGGTGCTGTAAACATGACGTGTAGGGGTGCTGTAAACATGACGTGTAAGGTGCTGTAAACATGACGTGTAAGGGTGCTGTAAACATGACGTGTAAGGTAATGTAAACATGACGTGTAAGGTGCTGTAAACATGACGTGTAAGGGCGCTGTAAACATGACGTGTAAGGGCGCTGTAGACATGACGTGTAAGGGTGCTGTAAACATGACGTGTAAGGTGCTGTAAACATGACGTGTAAGGGTGCTGTAAACATGACGTGTAAGGTGCTGTAAACATGACGTGTAAAGGCGCTGTAAACATGACGTGTAAGGCGCTGTAAACATGACGTGTAAGGCGCTGTAAACATGACGTGTAAGCGCTGTAAACATGACGTAAGGCGCTGTAAACATGACGTGTAAGGGCGCTGTAAACATGAGTGTAAGGGTGCTGTAGACATGACGTGTAAGGGTGCTGTAAACATGACGTGTAAGGTGCTGTAGAGATGACGGTAAGGGTGCTGTAAACATGACGTGTAAGGGTGCTGTAGAGATGACGTGTAAGGGTTGCTGTAAACATGACGTGTAAGGTGCTGTAAACATGACGGTGTAAGGTGCTGTAAACATGACGTGTAAGGGTCTGTAAAACATGACGTGTAAGGGCGCTGTAAACATGACGTGTAAGGGTGCTGTAAATGAACGTGTAAGGCGCTGTAAACATGACGTGTAAGGCGCTGTAAACATGACGTGTAAGGCGCTGTAAACATGACGTGTAAGGCCGCGCTGTAAACATGACGTGTAAGGCGCTGTAGACATGACGTGTAAGGGTGCTGTAAACATGACGTGTAAGGGTGCTGTAGAGATGACGT
>NW_019944439.1:40832-49189 GCF_002910315.2 Salvelinus sp. IW2-2015 | reverse complement strand
CCGCAACAACGCTTCCTGGTGTATGATACAATGGATAAGCTGTCAGCTCACCTGTCGCGTTTCCTCTTGCATCTTTTCCGTATCTTCGCCACCAGTCCGCTCCTGTGTCCACACATCGCAGGTGCTCCGTCGGTTGTCAAACCCACGAGTTTTTCCCAAGGCAGCTCCATCTCAATTTACACATCTTGACACTCTTCATACAAATCATCCCGTAGTTGTGCCATGCATAGGACGTAAAGCCAAAAACTCCTCTGTCACGCTTAGGCTGGAGTCCACTCCGCGGATGAAAATTGACAACTGGGCAATGTCAGAAATGTCGGTGCTCTCATCCACAGCCAAGGAATATGCAATGAAATCTTTTCCCTTTTTCACAAGCTGCTCTTTTAGATTGATGGACAACTGTGCTTACTCTCTCGGCAATTGTTTCTGCTCAGACTCACATTTAAAAAGAGTTGCCTTTTTTCTGGGCAACAACTCGTCACAAACTTAATCATGCAGTTTTGATGAAATCCCCTCCGTAAATGGCGGGCTGTTTTAGCGATCTCTTCTGCCAAATAAAACTGGCCTTGACAGCGCCTGGCCTTGTGATTTGGCTTTTTTGAACAGAGCCTGTCGAGATTTGAGGCCTCGTTTTAATTCCTCTGCCTTTTGTAGCCTTTGTTCCATGTCCATATTCTTGTTTTGTTCCGCGTGTTTCGTTTCAAATGTCGTCTCAGATTATACTCTTTCAGTACCGCCACACTTTCTCCACACAGAAGACACACAGGTTCCCAGCTACCTCCGTGAACATATACTCCGACTCCCACCTTGTTTGAAACCCCGGTTCTCAGTGTCCACCTTCCGTTTTGCCATTTTTGATGGGTATCTGAAGTTAATTTTACTGTGATGCTGACGACTGCTGTGCCAATAAATATTGAAATGAAGCAGCCTACTGCTCGTGCGTCACCGTTGCATTGTGGGAAATGTAGTATTGGGGCGTGTAAAAGATCTGCGGTGTGCCGGCTTGCTGCGGTCTGCGGGCCGGTTCTAATAATAAATCAAGATCATCCAGGGGCCGTAAAAAACCTTCTCGCGGGCCGGATGTGGCCCGCGGGCCTTGACTCTGACATATGTTGCTATAGAGGGTCCCCTTGCCTTACAGAGAAACATTAAATCCAGTTTCCTCTAAAATTACCATATTAGGACTGTATAGTCACTGTAGTTGTTAAGCATCACTGCATCCGTGCTTTACCTCACTTCTTCACTAGTGAAGTGTAAAAGTTACCTGCAGGCAGGGTCTGAATTACACATTCACTCTTACAGGTAGCAGGCTTACAGTGAAGATAACCTCATATTGAGGCCAGACCGAAGAGGAGAGGTGAGGAGATATATTTTATATTTTATTTAACCAGGTAGCTAGTTGAGAACAAGTTCTCATTTGCAACTGCGACCTGGACAGATAAAGCATAGCAATTTGACACATACAACAACACAGAGTTACACGTGGAATAACAAAAACATACAGTCAATAATACAGTAGAAAAATTAGTCTATACAATGTGAGCAAGTGAGGTGAGATGAGGGAGGTTAAAGGCCAAAAAAAAAGGCCATGGTGGCGAGGAAAATACAATATAGCAAGTAAAACACTGGAATGGTAGATTTGCAGTGGAGAATGTGCAAATAGAAATAGAAATAATGGGGGCAAAGGAGCAAATATAAATAAAATAAATACAGTAGGGGAAGAGTAGTTGTTGGGCTAAATTATAGATGGTCTATGTACAGGTGCAGTAATCTGTGAGCTGCTCTGACAGCAGGTGCTTAAAGCTAGTGAGGGAGATAAGTGTTTCCAGCTTCAGAGATTTTTGCAGTTCGTTCCAGTCATTGGCAGCAGAGAACTGGAAGGAAAGACGACCAAAGAGGAATTGGCTTTGGGGGTGACCAGTGAGATATACCTGCTGGAGCGCGTGCTACGAGTGGGTGCTGCTATGGTGACCAGTGAGCTGAATAAGGCGGGCTTTACCTAGCAGAGACTTGTAGATAACCTGTAGCCAGTGGGTTTGGCGACGAGTATGAAGCGAGGGCCAACCAACAAGAGCATACAGGTCACAATGGTGGGTAGTGTATGGGGCTTTGGTGACAAACGGATGGCATTGTGATAGACTGCATCCAGTTTCAGTTTGTTGAGTAGAGTGTTGGATGCTATTTTATAGATGACATCACCGAAGTCGAGGATCGGTAAGATGGTCAGTTTTACGAGGGTATGTTTGGCAGCATGAGGAGGATGCTAGTGTGTGTTTTGAGTGAGGATTTAAACAGTGTGTTTGCGTGTGGGACAGTGTGTGTTTTGAGTGAGGATTTAAACAGTGTGTTTGCGTAAGGAAGTGTGTGTTTTGAGTGAGGATTTAAACAGTGTGTTTGCGTGTGGGACAGTGTGTGGTGACTACGGTTGAGCTATGACTCTGGAGCAAAAGACAATACAGATCTCTGCTTTTGTCAGACAAGAGGCGCTACTATCACTGGTTTTAAAACTGGTACTATTTTGACTGGTTTCATTTCGTTCAAAACCCTGTGTTGCTTTACCATACTATTAGGAGGGAAGATGATAGGTGATGGGGTGGGAAGTGGATTGGGAGGAAGGAGGGGTTTAGAAGGGGGTGTTGCTGTTACAGTGGTGTGATGTTCAGTGTTTGTTGTTCAGATCTTCTGTGGTTTCATTGTTTTCTATTAAAATATTTTTTTCTAAATTGGTTTTGTGCTTTATCATCCCTCCCCTTCTCTATCCCTCTCTCTTCCCCTCTTCTTTAGCCCCTCGCCCCCATATGTCTCTTCTCACCTCTTCAGTCTGGACTCAATATGAGGTTATTTTCACTGTAAGCCTGCTACCTGTAAGAGTGAATGTGTAATTCAGACCCTGCCTGCAGGTAACTTTTACACTTCACTAGTGAAGAAGGGAGGTAAAGCACGGATGCAGTGATGCTTAACAACTACAGTGACTATACAGTCCTAATATGGTAATTTTAGAGGAAACTGGATTGAATGTTTCTCTGTAAGGCAAGGGAGACCCTCTATAGAGAGAAATATAGGGAAATGGCTTGGACAGCCTCTTGCGGCCCAGGGCTGATGTCTCATCCTGGGCATGGCACTGTAGGAAAGTCCCAGGCTGTAAGCAGAGTGGAGGCCTCAGTGAAGTAGCAGCCTCTGCTGGTGAACATGTGAACTGCCACTCAGCAGATCTTGCATAAAACCTTAGGGGTGAATCATAATTTGAGATATGTGTACACACGCAATTCACACTTTTCTAAATTGTATGTTGCTGCTGTCAATAACAGAATTGAAAACCAATGTATTTTAAAGAGCAATTCAAAGCCTTGGTTCAGGGTGTAGTATTTTATTATTAGAAGCCACATTGGCTACTGCTGAAACAGTGTGTGAGAATGTGTGAGAATGCTGAAACTCTTCCTGGTGTCCACACAAAGCATGAAACATGACATAATACAGAACATTAATGGACAGAACTACATACATTTAAAATAGGAATTCACGCTTTCATACCTTCCTGCTTTTGCTTATATAACTTACCAATCAGGATCTTGTAGTGAAAAAGAGTTGAGCTACTTGTGTCCACTGGTGTGTTCCAGTATATTTACAGTTTGCTGGCTGCTGTTTGTGTGAGCAGTAATGTGTGTTGTAATGCTCTGATTATTAGTGTTGATGTTTTTTGGTTTCAGATTTCAGATGTTCCTCACAGAGTCTGGCAGGAGGGTGTGTCCAGGTGTGGTCGGGGCAGGTAGCGGTGCTGGTTCTGACGGGCCGCGGTACTCAGTGTGATGTGGTGTAAGGCCAGTGGGAGGAAACACAAACGCTGGCAGGGAGACGCTGTCCTGGTGACACAAGGGCGCACTGCCACGCTTAAAGACATGGAGGGCAAGGACATCGGCAAGGTGAGTGTGTGCACATTTTAGGTTTCCCCAACACAGATTAAACATAGTCCTTGACTAAAAATCATGCTCAATGGAGAATTCAGATTTGAAAGTGGTTTTAGTCCAGAGGGCTACTCTGTGGCCAGGAGACCGGCCTGAGAGGGTTATTTTCCGAGTGCATCGGAGAGTGATTCAGATTGTGTGTGTAGGTAGTGGCTATAAGGTATCAGAGCTGGCATCGCTGGGTGAAGGAGAGACCTTGATGATAGGAGCTAAACAGGTGGAGGTGATGGGACTCATATCAGAGCTGGACTACAATAAGGGCCGCTGTTCCTTGACGTCCATGTGGAGAAGGAGGAGCCTAAGATATCAGCTCCTCCCCCTCACGACGCCCAGCTTCCAAACCGTTCTGCGTCCGACGCTATTGGGCGGAGAGACTGATAGGGGAGTGGCCAAGCCTCAGGAGGAGGGGCCCTGTAAACCACGCCATGACCCTCTAGCACCAGGTAAATACACAGACATACAGTACACTCTCTCTCATCATCACACACACACATGAAGTACCCATTCTCACACACTTCAAACACACACACACTCATCTCTCTAATGGTGTGTGTAGGAGCCATTGTCATGCCCCGGCCCTCAACCAATCACCAGTGGGCGTATAACAAGGCAGGCCTCCCACTGGTGGATGTGGTGGTTGACCCCTACTTGACCGCTCACCTCTCGACCCACCAGCGAGACGCCTGCTGTTTCTCTACGAGTGTGTCATGGGGATGAGTAATGGGAGATGATGAATGATGAATCCTCTGATCACTACAAAATGTATGTTGTGTTCCACAAGGCTCTGTGCTGGGGCTGCTATTTATTTACTTTGATTGATTATGTGTGTGTGGGGTGTGTTGTGTGTCAGGGCTACATGTAGGTACGGTGCTATCCTGGCAGATGAGATGGGTCTGGGTAAGACCCTCCAGAGCGTGGCTTTGACGTGGACGCTGCTAAAGCAGGGCCCATACGGCGGGAAGCCGGTTGCTAAGCTTGTTGCTGGTGGTTGCCCCGGCAGCCTGGTGCAGAACTGGGGGCGGAGTTTAAGAAGTGGCTTGGCAGTGAGAGGATCAACGTCTACACTGTTAACCAGGTAGGGGTGTGTTTGATCAGTGTCTACACTGTTAACCAGGTAGGGGTGTGTTTGATCAGTGTCTACACTGTTAACCAGTGGGGGTGTTTGATCAGTGTCTACACTGTTAACCAGGTAGGGGTGTGTTTGATCAGTGTCTACACTTTAACCAGGTAGGGTGTGGTTTGATCAGTGTCTACACTGTTAACCAGGTAGGGGTGTGTTTGATCAGTGTCTACACTGTTAACCAGGTAGGGGTGTGTTTGATCAGTGTCTACACTTTAACCAGGTAGGGGTGTGTTTGATCAGTGTCTACACTGTTAACCAGGTAGGGGTGTGTTTGATCAGTGTCTACACTGTTAACCAGGTACGGGTGTGTTTTGATCAGTGTCTACACTGTTAACCAGGTAGGGTGTGTTTGATCAGTGTCTACACTGTTAACCAGGTAGGGGTGTGTTTGATCAGTGTCTACACTGTAACCAGGTCGGGTGTGTTTGATCAGTGTCTACACTGTTAACCAGGTCGGGGTGTGTTTGATCAGTGTCTACACTGTTAACCAGGTAGGGTGTGTGTTTGATCAGTGTCTACACTGTTAACCAGGTCGGGTGTGTTTTGATCAGTGTCTACACTGTTAACCAGGTCGGGGTGTGTTTGATCAGTGTCTACACTGTTAACCAGGTGGGGTGTGTTTGATCAGTGTCTACACTGTTAACCAGGTGGGGTGTGTTTGATCAGTGTCTACACTGTTAACCAGGTCGGGGTGTGTTGATCAGTGTCTACACTGTTAACCAGGTAGGGGTGTGTTTGATCAGTGTCTACACTGTTAACCAGTGGGGTGTGTTTTGATCAGTGTCTACACTGTTAACCAGGTAGGGGTGTGTTTGATCAGTGTCTACACTGTTAACCAGGTCGGGTGTGTTTTGATCAGTGTCTACACTTTAACCAGGTAGGGTTGTGTTGATCAGTGTCTACACTGTTAACCAGGTAGGGGTGTGTTTGATCAGTGTCTACACTGTTAACCAGGTAGGGTGTGTTTGATCAGGTGTCTACACTTTAACCAGGGTAGGGGTGTGTTTTGATCAGTGTCTACACTGTTAACCAGGTAGGGGTGTTTGATCAGTGTCTACACTTTAACCAGTAGGTTGTGTTTGATCAGTGTCTACACTGTTAACCAGGTAGGGGTGTGTTTGATCAGTGTCTACACTGTTAACCAGGTAGGGGTGTGTTTGATCAGTGTCTACACTATTAACCAGGTAGGGGTGTGTTGATCAGTGTCTACACTGTTAACCAGGTAGGGGTGTGTTGATCAGTGTCTACACTGTTAACCAGGTAGGGGTGTGTTTGATCAGTGTCTACACTGTTAACCAGGTAGGGGTGTGTTTGATCAGTGTCTACACTGTTAACCAGGTAGGGGTGTGATCAGTGTCTACACTGTTAACCAGGTCGGGTGTGTTTGATCAGTGTCTACACTGTTAACCAGGTCGGGGTGTGTTTGATCAGTGTCTACACTGTTAACCAGGTAGGGTGTGTTTGATCAGTGTCTACACTGTTAACCAGGTCGGGGTGTGTTTGATCAGTGTCTACACTGTTAACCAGGTCGGGGTGTGTTTGATCAGTGTCTACACTGTTAACCAGGTAGGGGTGTGTTTGATCAGTGTCTACACTGTTAACCAGGTCGGGGTGTGTTTGATCAGTGTCTACACTGTTAACCAGGTAGGGGGTGTGTTGAGAGGAAGAGTGTGTTTCCCTGTAGTGCTGTTTCTGATCCATATGGTGATGTGTGTTCCGTGTTGTTCATTAGGACCACAGGGTGGAGCTGTTTGCAGCGTCTCCTCTCCACAGTGTATTAGTGATCAGCTATGAGATGCTGCTACGCTCTCTGGAAGTGGTGAGTTGGTTCACAGCAGCTTATCTAACAGGGGTGGGAAGTACCAGTGTTACAACACTGTTGAATTACACCTCAACTCCTAAATGACACAGATTAGGAGTACGATGGATGATACACTCATGGGAGATCATAAAGGTCTCTGTGTGTGTGTGTGTGTGTGTGTGTGTGTGTGTGTGTGTGTGTGTGTGTGTGTGTGTGTCTAGGTACAGAAGCTGGAGTTTCAGCTGGTGATCTGTGATGAGGGTCACAGGTTGAAGAACAGCAGCATCAAGACTTCCTCTGCCCTCAGTGGTCTCAGCTGTACACGCAGAGTTATTCTGACAGGTACACACACAGCCCTCTGTTTTATTGACCTTTTACTTTCTCCTAGTGTTTTCTGATATATTGTGTGTGCTGTACTGTAGGAACTCCTGTCCAGAATGACCTGCAGGAGTTCTATGCCATCATAGAGTTTGTGAACCCGGGCATTCTGGGGTCGTCTGCTGCCTACAGGAAGGTGTACGAGGAGAATCCAAAACAATCCTCGCTCCGACAGCCCATCTGCACTGAGGTACATTACACATCTACACTCTCTGTCTCATATACCTCTACACTATCTCTCTATTGTACTCTCACAACAGCCCTCCTGCACTGAGGTACTGTCCACCTCATCTCTATCTCTATACCTCTACACTATCTCTCTATTGTACTCTCACAACAGCCCTCCTGCACTGAGGTTACTGTCCCCATCTTCTATCTCTATACCTCTACACTATTCTCATTTATCACACAACAGCTCCTCCTGCACTAGGTACTGTCCCCATCTCTTTCTCTGTCTCTATACCTCTACACTATCTCTCTATTGATACTCTCACAACAGCCCTCCTGCACTGATACTTGGCCCCATCTTCTCTTCTCTATACCTCTACACTATCTCTCTATTGTACGCTCACAACAGCCCTCCTGCACTGAGTACTGTCCCCATCTCTATCTCTCTCATACCTCTACCACTCTCTCTATGTACACTCACAACACCCTCCTGCCACTGAGGTACTGTCCCCATCTCTGTTCTCTATACCTCTACACTATCTCTCTATTTACTCTCACAACAGCCCTCCTGCACTGAGTACTGTCCCCATCTCTTTCTGTCTCTATACCTCTACACTATCTCTCTATTGTACCTCACAACAGCCCTCCTCACTGAGTACTGTCCCCATCTCTATCCTCTATACCTCTACACTATCTCTCTATTGGACTCTCACAACAGCCCTCCTGCACTTGATACTGTCCCCATCTCTATCTCTGTCTATACCTCTACACTATCTCTCTATTGACTCTCACAACAGCCCTCCTGCACTAAGGTACTTCCCCATCTCTGTCTCTATACCTCTACACTATCTCTCTATTGTACTCTCACAACAGCCCTCCTGCACTGAGGTACTGTCCCCATCTCTATCTCATTACCTCTACACTA
>NW_019944439.1:19773-37032 GCF_002910315.2 Salvelinus sp. IW2-2015 | reverse complement strand
TGTAGTTACTACTGGTAGAGATGGAGAGCCTCAGTACTGTAGTTACTACTGGTAGAGATGGAAGAGCCTCAGTACTGTAGTTACTACTGGTAGAGATGGAGAGCCTCAGTACTGTAGTTACTACTGGTAGAGATGGGAGAACCTCAGTACTGTAGTTACTACTGGTAGAGTGGAGAGCTCAGTACTGTAGTTACTACTGGTAGAGATGGAGAGCCTCAGTACTGTAGTTACTACTGGTAGAGATGGAGAGCCTCAGTACTGTAGTTACTACTGGTAGAGATGGGAACCTCAGTACTGTAGTTACTACTGGTAGAGATGGAGAGCCTCAGTCTGTGTTACTACTGGTAGAGATGGAAGCCTCAGTACTGTAGTTACTACTGGTGAGATGGAGAGCCTCAGTACTGTAGTTACTACTGTAGAGATGGATAGCCTCAGTACTGTGTTACTACTGGTAGAGATGGAGAGCCTCAGTACTGTAGTTACTACTGGTAGAGATGGAGAGGCCTCAGTACTGTAGTTACTACTGGTAGAGATGGAGAGCCTCAGTACTGTAGTTACTACTGGTAGAGATGGAGAGCCTCAGTACTGTAGTTACTACTGGTAGAGATGGAGAGCCTCAGTACTGTAGTTACTACTGGTAGAGATGGAGAGCCTCAGTACTGTAGTTACTACTGGTAGAGATAAGGAGCCTCAGTACTGTAGTTACTACTGGTAGAGATGGAGACCTCAGTACTGTAGTTACTACTGGTAGAGATGGAGAGCCTCAGTACTGTAGTTACTACTGGTAGAGATGGAGAGCCTCAGTACTGTAGTTACTACTGGTAGAGAATGGAGAGCCTCAGTACTGTAGTTACTACTGGTAGAGATGGAGAGCCTCAGTACTGTAGTTACTACTGGTAGAGATGGAGAAGCCTCAGTACTGTAGTTACTACTGGTAGAGATGGAGAGCCTCAGTACTGTAGTTACTACTGGTAGAGATGGAGAGCCTCAGTACTGTAGTTACTACTGGTAGAGATGGAGAGCCTCAGTACTGTAGTTACTACTGGTAGAGATGGAGAGCCTCGTACTGTTGTTACTACTGGTAGAGATGGAGAGCCTCAGTACTGTAGTTACTACTGGTAGAGATGGAGAGCCCTAGTACTGTAGTTACTACTGGTAGAGATGGAGAGCCTCAGTACTGTAGTTACTACTGGTAGAGATGGAGAGCCTCAGTACTGTAGTTACTACTGGTAGAGATGGAGAGCCTCAGTACTGTAGTTACTACTGGTAGAGATGGAGAGCCTCAGTACTGTAGTTACTACTGGTAGAGAATGGAGAGCCTCAGTACTGTAGTTACTACTGGTAGAGATGGAGAGCCTCAGTACTGTAGTTACTACTGGGTAGAGATGGAGAGCCTCAGTACTGTGTTACTACTGGTAGAGATGGAGAGCCTCAGTACTGTAGTTACTACTGGTAGAGATGGAGCGCTCAGTACTGTAGTTACTACTGGTAGAGATGGAGAGCCTCAGTACTGTAGTTACTACTGGTAGAGATGGAGAGCCTCAGTACTGTAGTTACTACTGGTAGAGATGGAGAGCCTCAGTACTGTAGTTACTACTGGTAGAGATGGAGAGCCTCAAGTACTGTAGTTACTACTGGTAGAGATGGAGAGCCTCAGTACTGTAGTTAACTACTGTAGAGATGGAGAGCCTCAGTACTGTAGTTACTACTGGTAGAGATGGAGAGCCTCAGTACTGTTGTTACTATGGAGAGAGGAGAGCTCAGTACTGTGTTACTACTGGTAGAGATGGAGACCTCAGTACTGTTGTTCTACTGGTAGAGATGGAAGAGCCTCAGTACTGTAGTTAACTACTGGTAGAGATGGAGAGCCTCAGTACTGTAGTTACTACTGGGTAGAGATGGAGAAGCCTCAGTACTGTAGTTACTACTGGTAGAGATGGAGAGCCTCGAGTAGTTTTATTTTTTTTTCTACTGTAGTAACTACTGGTAGGATGGAGAGCCTCATGTACTGTCATGTTTACTACTGGTAGAGATGGAGAGCCTCAGTACTGTAGTTACTACTGGTAGAGATGGAGAGCCTCAGTACTGTAGTTACGTTACTACTGGTAGAGATGGAGAGCCTCAGTACTGTTGTTACTACTGGTAGAGATGGAGCCTCAGTACTGTTGTTACTACTGGTAGAGATGGAGAGCCTCAGTACTGTAGTTAACTACTGGTAGAGATGGAGAGCCTCAGTAGTTACTACTGGTAGAGATGGAGAACCTCTTATTTCCTGCTGCTAGAGGTCTGCACATTTGAATTGTGTGTCCTTTGGTGTGTGTGTGTAGTCAGTTGTATGTTATGTAGGACAGTCTCAGGCTGTCCGTATCGGTATATGCATGAGATTCGAGTCTTCATGGCACAGGCAAGATGACTCATCATACGAACGCAGTTTCCCAAACCACTTCCTCTACATCTGCGTCCATACAGAGAGAAGAGACAGTTAAAGTACTACCTAGAGTTCTTAGCAAAATGGCATCACCATAGCAACCATCTCTATATAACTCATGATCGCATTCAGCCTCGCACTCCCGCTTAGAGCACGTCATGGTGCCGTGAGACGCATCTCGCCTCAGACACAGTGCATTGTGGGTTCTATAGACCATGTTGTTTTTCACGTGTCCAGCAGACAAAAGAGTCAAACAGTCACTCTCTATCCAGACAGTGATCTTTGTTGAGGACATGACACACACTAATGGAAAGATGTTAGAAACGCTCCTGTGTGTCTAACACGCACGCACAAGGACACACACACACACACACACACACACACACACACACATACACACACACACAGACAAGTAGACTGTGTGTGAGTCCAGGCTTATTGTTAAAGGTATGAATAGAGATGTGGTATTAACCTTATAGGTCACTGCAATAGTGTATTAGTGCACATCCATTCACTAGGCTTTAATCCAGGGCCCACAGACTCACCGTTTTACTGTCGTGTCTATTCATCAAAAATATATTAATAGCAAACAACAAGCATTAGCAGCAGAAGATAAAAGTGCATGTTTGGGACTGGACTGGATGTTCTGACTCTGACTGGACCGGCTGCTCTGACTCTGACTGGACCGGCTGCTCTGACTGGACTGGCTGCTCTGACTCTGACTGACTGGACCAGCTGCTCTGACTCTGACTGGACTGGCTGCTCTGACTCTGACTAGACCGGCTGCTCTGACTCTGATTGGACTGGCTGCTCTGACTCTGATTGGACTGGCTGCTCTGACTCTGACTGGACTGGCTGCTCTGACTCTGATTGGACTGGCTGCTCTGACTCTGACTGGACCGGCTGCTCTGACTCTGACCGGCTGCTCTGACTCTGACTGGCTGCTCTGACTCTGACTGGCTGCTCTGACTGGACTGGCTGCTCTGGCTGATTGGACTGGCTGCTCTGACTGGACTGGCTGCTCTGACTCTGACTGGACTGGCTGCTCTGACTGACTGGACTGGCTGTTCTGACTGACTGGCCTGGCTGCTCTGACTGACTGGCCTGGCTGCTCTGACTGACTGGACTGGCTGCTCTGACTGGACTGGCTGCTCTGACTCTGATTGGACTGGCTGCTCTGACTGGACTGGCTGCTCTGACNCTGGTAGAGATGGAGAGCCTCAGTACTGTAGTTACTACTGGTAGAGATGGAGAGCCTCAGTACTGTAGTTACTACTGGTAGAGATGGAGAGCCTCTTATCTTCTGCTGCTAGATGTCTGCACATTTGTATTGTGTGTCCTTTGGTGTGTGTGTGTGTGTAGTCAGTTGTAATTTATGTAGGACAGTCTCAGGCTGGGTGATTGGCTCGTGTTTTTCTGCATGTGTGTGTCCTTTGTCTGCTGGAGCACCAAGCAGCTCCTGGGATTTATGGATCAGAGTGTGTCCACTGTCCTGGTTTCAGATGATTTAGTCTGTGTTTGTGTATGTGTGGCACTGTGGGTTCATTTGTATGGCAGATTGAATGGAGTCTGTCTGACATGCCCTGTCCTCAACAGAAACACGATTATTATAATTATTACACAACACAAGTGATCAGGCCCACACCCTGTGTTTGTCAGCTAGGATGGTTGTGTAATAACTCAGTCTGAATGGCATTCAGCTCTCCCTTTTAGTGTAGTGATATAGGGTACACTGCTGGAGTGGGCCTTGAACCAGTAACCCTGCACTTAGTTACAGGGCAAATGCTCTACCTCCTATGCCATAAAGGCCCAGACTCTTGACAGAGGAAGTAGGTGTGACCCACTTGTAAAATCAATTGAAATTGAAAAAAGTTCATTGTTCACACGTGTAATTGTTTGATTAACAATTTCACAGGACCTAAACAATTATAATAGTTGAAACTGAAATTGAGATTTGTCAGT
The DNA here is from genome assembly GCF_002910315.2 of Salvelinus sp. IW2-2015. NCBI lineage: Eukaryota > Metazoa > Chordata > Actinopteri > Salmoniformes > Salmonidae > Salvelinus > Salvelinus sp. IW2-2015. Next base: position 32,642 of record NW_019944439.1, on the reverse strand, counting down.
TCAAAGTAAAAAAATTAATAAATGTATTATTACAAATTCTCATTACTTTGGTTCGAGGAAAGTGTAATTTATCTCACCTGTGGTAAGTTACCGATGCATACTGGGTATAAATAGTCATTCAAGCAGTTTTGAAATAGAAAACAAAACATTCTGCCCCATTGCACTCCATTGTAAAGTACAAGGTTGCCAATATATTTGACCGTATCGGTATATGCATGAGATTCGAGTCTTCATGGCACAGGCAAGATGACTCATCATACGAAAGCAGTTTCCCAAACCACTTCCTCTACATCTGCGTCCATACAGAGAGAACAGACAGTTAAAGTACTACCTAGAGTTCTTTGCAAAATGGCATCACCATAGCAACCATCTCTATATAACTCATGATCGCATTCAGCCTCGCACTCCCGCTTAGAGCACGTCATGGTGCCGTGAGACGCATCTCGCCTCAGACACAGTGCATTGTGGGTTCTATAGACCATGTTGTTTTTCACGTGTCCAGCAGACAAAAGAGTCAAACAGTCACTCTCTATCCAGACAGTGATCTTTGTTGAGGACATGACACACACTAATGGAAAGATGTTAGAAACGCTCCTGTGTGTCTAACACGCACGCACAAGGACACACACACACACACACACACACACACACACACACATACACACACACACAGACAAGTAGACTGTGTGTGAGTCCAGGCTTATTGTTAAAGGTATGAATAGAGATGTGGTATTAACCTTATAGGTCACTGCAATAGTGTATTAGTGCACATCCATTCACTAGGCTTTAATCCAGGGCCCACAGACTCACCGTTTTACTGTCGTGTCTATTCATCAAAAATATATTAATAGCAAACAACAAGCATTAGCAGCAGAAGATAAAAGTGCATGTTTGGGACTGGACTGGATGTTCTGACTCTGACTGGACCGGCTGCTCTGACTCTGACTGGACCGGCTGCTCTGACAGGCTCGCTGATCTAGCACATGACTGACCTAGGTCCGCCTGCTCTGACCTGCTTGGACTGGCTGCTCTGACTCGACTCGACACGGCTAACTGGCTGCCTCTGACTGCCTGGACCGGCTGCTCTGACCTCTGCACCTGGACTGGACCGGCCCTGCTCTGACTGAGACTGGCTGCTTTGACTGACTGGACTGGCTGCCTCTGCACTCTGACTGGACTGGCTGCTCTGACTCTGACTGGACTGGCTGCTCTGACTCTGACTGACTGGAATGGCTGCTCTGACTCTGGACTGGATGGACTGGCTGCTCTGACTGCTGGACTGGCTTGCTCTGACTCTGACTGACTGGACTGGCTGCTCCTGACTCTGATGGACTGACTGATCTGATCTGGACTGTTTGACTGACTGATGCTCTGACTCTCTGACTGGACTGGCTGCTCTGACTCCTGACTGGACTGGCTGCTCTCTGAACTGGACTGGCTGCTCTGACTCTGACTGGACTGGCTGCTCAAAGGCTCTGAAATCTTTAGAGGCCATTGGACACATGGAACCCACCCAGGGACGATAATCCAGTGTGGATATAGTCACTGAAAGTTGGTGAACACGCTGTTGTACCCAGGCAGAGAAGTGGTACTGAGAGAGAGGAGATATGTTGTTTTGTCCAGTTCAAGAACAAGACTTGCAGTCCTACCTGGCCTCGGCTGTCTCGGGAGCTGAACAGCCAGGACTCCCCCCCCCCCCCACACACCACACAACAACTCCCTGATGGTGCTTTAGCACTTAACGGGATTTATCGGTCCAGCCGATGAGATCAGATGAGATCACAGCGGTTTAATCACAGCAGCCTCTCCTCTCTGACCAGGACCTGATACACAAGCAGCCTCTCTGACCAGGACCCGATACCAAGCAGCCTCTCCTCCTCTGACCAGGCCTATACCACAGCGCCTCTCCTCTCTGACCAGGACCTGATACGACACCAAGCCTCTCTGACCAGGACCCGATACCACAGCAGCTCTCTGACAGGACCTGATACCACAGCAGCCTCTCCTCTCTGACTAGGACCCGATACCACAGCAGCCTCTCCTCTCTGCCAGGACCGATACCACAGCAGCCTCTCCTCTCTGACCAGGACCTGACACCACAGCAGTGGAATGAGAGTGCCAGTGTCAGGGCAGGACTGGACTGGGGACCAGGTGTACAGGGCCAAGCACCTGGGGTCTGTTGCATCTGCTGGGCTTTGACATACGCTATGAATGTCCGACGTAGCATTCACTAGGTCAACCCAACACATTATACCTGTTGCACACCCAGACGTATGTGGGTCCTTCCTTCTGCTACACCCGGGTCTAGATCACACCGGCGAACAGGCATAGGTTTGAAACTCAGCGCCATCCTTCATTGTTTAGAGCGTGTGTGTGTGGGGGCTCTCATCCTCTGTCTCTGCCTGCCTGTCGGTCTGGCTGTCCTCAGGTGAATCTGATTGATCTCTGACCCCAAGTTAGAACAGTCCAGATTACAGTGTTAGGATCAGTGAGCCAACCAACCTTCATGCTGTTACCTGAGGAGACCTGGGGATGTGACACACGTTTGGACTACTGCACGGTTTCCAAACTAGGTCCACATGGGTGCACATTTAGGTTTTTTGCCCCAGCACTACACAGCTGACTCAAATAATCAAGCTTGGTGATGAGTTGGTTATTTGAAATCAGCTGTGTATGTGGGGCAAAAACCTAAATGTGCACCCGGGGGGGGGGGGGAGTTTGGGAAACCCTGGACTACTGCACCTTATAGACATGTGAATGAAACCCTGGACTACTGCACCTTATAGACATGTGAAATGAAACCCTGGACTACTGCATACCTTATAGACATGTGAAATGAAACCCTGGACTACTGCACCTTATAGCATTGTGAAATTAAACCTGGACTACTGCACTTATAGACATGTGAAATGAAACCTGGACTACTGCACCTTATAGACATGTGAAATGAAACCTGGACTACTGCCCTTATAGACATGTGAAATGAAACCTGGCCCATAATGTAAATAGTATACATGTGGATGACAGGACTCTTGTCTGGTGCCTGAATTGTGAAAGAGTGTGTGAGTGGATATGTGCATGTGAGTGTGATTGTGTGGACTTACCACTGTCATTATTTGGTTTGTTAGGTAGGAAAAGAGATGCAATGCATAGGTGGTGAGGACATACAGGAGCTGTGTGACCGTGATGTAACTCCTGGCCCATGTGACTCAGGGTTTTACTCCTGGCCCAGTGTGACTGTTACTCATTGGCGGTATTAATCTAGGTCTTCCGTAAGCATACTCATTAGGGCGACTCTAAATCTATCTGCATTCAGCTTCTTTACCAGTCAGAGGTTAATGGAGACATAGACCTGCTTCAGGAGGAATTGTGATAATAGGGGGCACTAAAGAAACGAATGATTTCTGCTAAAATCTGGGTAAAGATTAAAAGGAATTGTGAGTCCTATTCATACGTTTAGTAATGTCTTTCTTTCTAAACGTCTAACAACCTTGCCAGCAGGCTTGTTAGTTAGACAAGCTACAGTGCATTCGGAAAGTGTTCAGACCCCTTKACTTTTTCCACATTTTGTTACATTTCAGCCTTATTCTAAAGTGGATTAAATAATGTTTTTACCTCATCAGTCTACACACAGTACCCCATAATGACAAATGAAAACTGTTTTTTAGACATTTTTGCAACTTTATTCAAAATGAAAAACAGAAATACCTTATTTACAGAAGTATTCAGACATTTTGCTATGAGTCTCAAAATTGAGCTCAGGTGCATCCTGTTTCCATTGATCATCCTTGAGATGTTTCTACAACTTGACTTGAGTCCACCTGTGGTAAATTCAATTGATTGTACATGATTTGGAAATGCACACACCTGTGCCTTTTCTGGTCCCACAGTTGACAGTGCATGTCAGATCAAAAACCAAGTCAAGAGGTCGAAGGAATTGTCCGTAGAGCTCCTAGACAGCACTGAAGGTCCCCAAGAACATAGTGGCCTCATCATTCTAAAATGGAAGAAGTTTGGACTCTTCCTAGAGCTGGCCACCCGGCCAAACTGAACAATCGGGGGAGAATGGCCTTGGTCAGGGAGGTGACCAAGAACCCGAAAGTCACTCTAACAGAGCTCCAGAGTTCCTCTGTGGAGATGGGAGAACCTTCCAGAGGGACAACCATCTCTCAGGCCTTTATGGTAGAGTGGCCAGACGGAAGCCTCAGTAAAGGCACAAGACAGCCTGCTTGGAGTTTGCCAAAAGGCACCTAAAGGACTCTCAGACCATGAGAAACAAGATTCTCTGGTCTGACGAAACCAAGATTGAACTCTTTGGCCTGAATGCCAAGCGTCACGTCTGGAGGAAACCTGGCACCATCCCTACGGTCAAGCATGGTGGTGGCAGCATCATGCTGTGGGAATGTTTTTCAGCGGCAGGGACTGGGGGACTAGTCAGGATCGAGGCAAAGATGAACGGAGCAAAGTACAGAGAGATCCTTGACGAAACCTGCTGCAGAGCGCTCAGGACCTCAGACTGGGGGCGACAGTTCACCTTCCAACAGGACAACGACCCTAAGCACAAAGCCAAGAAAACGCATGAGTGGCTTTGGGATAAGTCTCTGAATGTCCTTGACTGGCCCAGCCAGATCCCGGACTTGAACCCGATCAAACATCTCTGGAGAGACCTGAAAATAGCTGCGCAGCGACRCTCCSCATCCAACCTGGCAGAGCTTGAGAGGATCTGCAGAGAAGAATGGAAGAAACTCCCCAAATAAAGGTGTGTCAAGCTTGTAGTGTCATACCCAAGAAGACTTGAGGCTGTAATCGCTGCCAAACGTGCTTCAGCAAAGTATTGAGTAAAGGGTCTGAATACTTACGTAAATGGAACGTTTCCGTGTTCTTTTTTTTATACATTTGCAAACATTTCTATAAACCTGTTTTTGCTTTGTCATTATGGGGCATTGTGTGTAGATTGGTGAGGGGAAAAACAATGTAATCAATTTTATAATAAGGCTGTAACGTAATTTWWAAAAAGTCAAGGGGTCTGAATACTTTCCAAATGCACTGTAGCTACTCTAACTTGATAGCCTGAAATGGCTCTTGTTAGCTAGTYGAGRCTAGCTAAAGCCAACTTCATAAAATTGCTATGTGACTAGTAGTATTACAGAGAAACAACAACAACATATCTTTTTTATTATTCCTATTTTTTAAACAGGACACATCTGAGGGGGCACGTGCCCTTGTGCCCCCTGTGGGCATGATGCCTCTGCCTAGAGGAGAATGTACTGGGGCCTTCTGTCACTCAAATGCATGTGTAACAGTTTAACTTTAGTCCGTCCCCTCGCCCAGACCCGGGCGCGAACCAGGGACCCTCTGCACACATCAACAACAGTCACCCACGAAGCATCGTTACCCATCGCTCCACAAAAGCCGCGGCCCTTGCAGAGCAAGGGGAACCACTACTTCAAGGTTTCAGAGCAAGTGACGTCACCGATTGAAACGCTATTAGCGCGCACCACCGCTAACTAGCTAGCCATTTCACATCCGTTACACATGGCTCTTTATGACCTTTTTCCATTGCAGCACCAGTGTGTAACCAGTGATTACTGTTATTTTTGGGGAAGTGTCCATCACCCAGTGTGACACTAAAGACATGTGAAGAGGAGAATCAACAACTTCTGCATAATCAAAACAGTTGCTTTGTGAGAAAGTGTTAACCCTGGATCTTAATGCATGTTCACAGTTAGCCATTGTTATGTAAAGGAAACCATGTAGCCATACCAAACATAACATATCATACTACTACTATGCTAATTTGGTATCCCGGAATTACGTTTACTATGTTATGTCTAGTCTATGAAACCAGGCTGTTATGTTATGTCCCTGCTCAGTCTCTACAGTATCAGAAACATTGGCAGGGATACAGTAGCCTACACATGTGGAAACACACATCTCCACTTATCCACTGCTGCCTCTGGGTGGGAGGGCAGACCCCCTCAACACCACTGGTCCCGAGCCGTGAGAACGCACAAGGGTGAGGGAGGAGACACAGACTTGACGTCAAGGAAACCCTATCTCGCGCTGAGCCCTTCTTTATATAAATCTCGCCGCAGAAGAAATCCCATTATAACATTAGAGAGAGACCGATTTACGGGATTACACGYGCTCACAGTGTTCAGAGACCTCAACAACCAAACAGCCTCTTTCTTTCCCATCTCGAGAATTTAACTGTCTACCTGCACTGATGCGTGACTTCCACTGATGTGGGACAACTTCTGACRTTTGCTCGTAGCTCTTGATGAACTCTTATTCCTGAGTTTGGACATTCGGTTGTATCCAGTCTTCATCCATTTCACTCAATTATGGACTTTTACTTTCTGAGAATACTTTGGAGATTCTCATCTGTTCCATTATTTGTTTTATAGTCCAGTCCAAGGGTGTTTTTTCAGCGCACCTTTATTTTAAAGGGCGAGTTTTATTAGTTTGATTTATTTTATTATCTTATCATCATGCTGTTGAGCATGCGACGACACAGTCTGCGGCTGCAGCACCAACTCCATCGGTGGAGCATCAGTGATACCGGGAGCCACCTATCAGACAGCCTCGCGTCTCCAGCGTGCATGTCCCGCTCCAAATCCTGTACGAACTCCGCCGGGGAATCGGATGGGAGCCGCGACAGCTGGGCCTCTTTAGACTCSRCAGACTCCGTCATCTCCACTGGGTCTACYGGGAATACCGGCGGCAGCWCGAGACCGTTTCGCGTGGTGCTGCTGGGCGCCAGRGGGRTCGGTAAAWCCGCGATTGCCAGCATCTTCGCTGGAGCGGCAGACAGCATGGACAGTGACGAGTGCGAGCTCTATGGAGGTGAATGAATTACAATGCGCTTGATAATAAGGAAAATATGTTTTATAGCGTAGGCCAATATTATGACTTTGTGATGGATGTATTTAATGCTTTTGTGCGTAATGGGAAACATCCACTTGGGCTCCTTTTTACGCATCCATCTTACATCAATATAAAAGTAAGATGCCTGAACAATTCTATTTGTATGAATCTAAATGTTGGTTGTRAATGTGGTTCTTAACACAGTGATTGGTTTGTTCTTCAGATGAGGTGTGTGAGCRGACCATCACAGTGGATGGAGAGAAAGCCACAGTCACTCTAGTGGACAACTGGGACTCAGAGGTAAGAGAGAAACTTCTAATGGTTACTYGATGAAACTCTAGTCTGTAGGCTTAGTCTCAACTCTGTCTTGCTGYGTGTGTGTTTTTGCCATACTCTAACAGTTTGTTTACATATCACAGCTCTAACATAGTCTCTATTTGTGTTCCCTTCAGGATGAGGGAGGGTCGTCTCAGGACCAGTGTATACAGACAGGCGATGCTTACCTGCTGGTCTACTCTATAACTGACCGGTCCTCCTTCCTGCAAGCCTCAGAGCTACGTATATCCCTCCGCCAACACCGCCCTGCCCACCACACGCCAATCATCCTGGTGGGAAACAAGTGTGACTTGGTCCGCCGCAGAGAGGTGTCAGTTAACGGTGAGATTAGAGGCACAGGTTTGGTGTGTGTGTGTGTGTGTGTGTGTGTGTGTGTGTGTGTGTGTGTGTGTGTGTGTGTGTGTGTGTGTGTGCGTGCGTGCGTGCGTGCGTGCGTGTGTGCATGGCGAAATGCGCGATGTGTATACAGTTGAAGTCGAAGTTTACATACACTTAGGTTGGAGTCATTAAACTTGTTTTTCAACCACTCCACAAATTTCTTGTAACAAACTATAGTTTTGGCAAGTCGGTTAGGACATCTACTTTGTGCATGACACAAGTAATTTTTCAACAATTGTTTACAGACAGATTATTTCACTTATAATTCACTGTATCACAATTCAGTGTGGTCAGAATTTACATACATAAGTTGACCGTTCCTTTAACAGCTTGGAACATTCCAGAAATTATGTCATGGCTTTAGAACTTCTGATAGGCTAATTGACATTATTTGAGTCAATTGGAGGTGTACCTGTGGATGTATTTCAAGGCCTACCTTCAAACTCAGTGCCCTTTGTTGAAATCATGCGAAAATCAAAAGAAATCAGCCAAGACCAAGAAAATTGTAGATCCACAAGTCTGGTTCATCCTTGGGAGCAATTTCAACGCCTGAAGGTACCACATTCATCTGTACAAACAATAGTAGCAAGTATAAACACCATGGGCCACGCAGCGTCATACCGCTCAAAAGGATATCCTAGAGATGAACGTACTTTTGTGCGAAAAGTGCAAATCAATCCAGAACAACAGCAAAGGACCTTGTGAAGATGCTGGAGGAAACAGGTACAAAAGTTTCTATATCCACAGTAAAACAAGTCCTATATCAACATAGAATGAAAAGCGCTCAGCAAGGAAGAAGCCACTGTCCAAAAACCCCATAAAAAGCCAGACTACGGTTTGCAACTGCACATGGGTACAAAGATCTACTTTGGAGAAATGTCCTTTGGTCTGATGAAACAAAAATAGAACTATTTGGCCATAATACCATCGTTATGTTTGAGGAAAGGGGGAGGCTTGCAAGCCGAAGAACACCATCCCAACAGTGAAGCACGGGGGTGGCAGCATCATGTTGTGGGGGTGCTTTGCTGCAGGAGGGACTGGTGCACTTCACAAAATAGATGGCATCATATGAGGAGAAATTATGTGGATATATTGCAGCAACAAACTCAGACATCAGTCAGGAAGTTAAAGCTTGGTCCAAATGGGTCTTCCAAATGGACAATACCCAAGCATACTTCCAAAGATGTGCAAAATGGCTTAAGGACAACAAAGTCAAGGTAATGGATGGCCATCAACAAAAGCCCTGACCTCAATCCTATAGAACATTTGTGGGCAGAACTGAAAAAGCGTGTGCGAGCAAGGAGGCCTACAAACCTGACTCAGTTCCACCAGCTCTGTCAGGAGGAATGGGCCACAAATTCACCCAACTTATTGTGGGAAGCTTGTGGAAGGCTACTCAAAACGTTTGACCCAAGTTAAACAATTTAAAGGCAATGTTACCAAATACTAATTGAGTGTATGTAAACTTCTGACCCACTGGGAATGTGATGAAAGAAATTAAAGCTGAAATCAATCATTCTCTCTACTATTATTCTGACATTTCACATTCTTAAAATAAAGGGGTGATCCTAACTGACCTAAAACAGGGATTTTTTTTACTAGGATTAAATGTCAGGAATTGTGAAAAACTTCCGACTTCAACTGTATGTTACTGAAGGCTGTGGATGATAGTGTGTTTATGAGTTTCTCAGCAGCGATCTGACTGTGACTGTTATTCTCTCCAGAGGGCCGTGCGTGTGCTGCAGTGTTTGACTGTAAGTTCATCGAGACGTCAGCAGCAATGCAACACAACATCTGGCCAGCCTTCCATGGCATTGTACAGCAGCTACGACTACGCAGAGACACCAAGRAGAACAACGACCGCCGCAGACACACACACTCACACACACGCCGCGACAGCATACCCAAGAARGCCAAACGCTTCCTGGACAAGATGGTGGCCAAGAACAATGCCAACGTCGCATTCCGTCTGAAGTCCAAATCCTGCCATGACCTTTCAGTGCTCTAAGACCCAGGACACACACACAACCCCACCCCTACTGCAGTCTACATTAGACTGACCCCTCAAAACTGTCACCCCATTCRCCAGCCTCTGTGACRGTCTGGAGAATCAACCAATGGACATGCAGTGTTCTGACAATCTCAGCCGACAGARAGATTGAAATAGGAAAAGAGAGAGAGGTGCTAGATAATTAGTGATCTCTAATCCTTTTAGGGTCATGAGAGAGATGTTAATTCCTGTCCTTTTTTCATCCCTCACTGAGACTCTCTCCTCTCTCTCTATCATCCCTCGTTCTCTCTCCCAAGTGCTTTACCTAGGTTACCTAGGTTACCCGGACAATTTGAAGCCTGATAACAAGGTGTTTGTATGTCTGTGGTTTTGTACATAGTCCTATCTGTCCGATTGAGATAACTGACAATCTGCACTGCTCATCTTGTGTATGTTCTGCTGTGTGTGGATATTTACCGTTGGTTTTGTTTAGCAGTGGAATAAAATCCATATTTTCTTTCAAATGTAATTTCGTTCACTTGTTGTATTTGTCTAGCTAGACTCCAATAACATCACACACACAAACATGCTATTGGAACATGACTCAAACACAAGTAATTTTTCTAACAATTGTTTACAGACAGATTATTTCACTTATAATTCACTGTATCACAATTTCATGATAGGGTCAGAAGTTTACATACAGTAAGTTGACCGTTCCTTTAAGCAGCTTGGACATTCAGAAAATTATGTCATGGCTTTAGAATCTTCTGATAAGCTAATTGACATTATTTGAGTCAATTAGAGGTGTACCTGTGGATGTATTTCAAGGCCTACCTTCAAACTCAGTGCCTGCTTTCTTGAATCATGGGAAAATCAAAAGAAATCAGCCAGACCTAGAAAACAAATTGTAGACATCCACAAGTTGGTTCATCCTTGGAGCAATTTCCAAACCCTGAAGTTACCACATTCATCTGTACAAACAATAGTACGCAAGTATAAACACCATGGACCACGCAGCGTCATACCGCTCAGGAAAGGAGACGCGTTCCGTCTCCTAGAGATGCACGTACTTTGGGTGCGAAAAGTGCAAATCAATCCAGAACAACAGCAAAGGACTTGTGAAGATGCTGGAGGAAAACAGGTCACAAAAGTTTCTATATCCACAGTAAAACAAGTCCTATATCACAATAACGTGAAAGGCTGCTCAGCAAAGGAAGAAGCCACTGCTCCAAACCCCATACATAAAGCCAGACTACGGTTTGCAACTGCACATGGGAACAAAGATCGTACTTTTTGGAGAAATGTCCTCTGGTCTGATGAAACAAAAATAGAACTGTTTGGCCATAATCACCATCGTTATGTTGAAAGGTTAAGGGGGAGCTTGCCAGCCGAAGAAACCATCCAACAGTGAAGCACGGGGGTGGCAGCATCATGTTGTGGGGGTGCTTTGCTGCAGGAGGGACTGGTGCACTTCACAAAATAGATGGCATCATGAAGTGAAGAAATTATGTGGACATATTGAAGCAACAACTCAAGACATCAGTCAGGAAGTTAAAGCTTGGTGCGCAAATGGGTCTTCCAAATGGACAATGACCCAAGCATACTTCCAAAGATGTGGCAAAATGGCTTAAGGACAACAACGTCAGGTATTGGAGTGGCCATCCACAAAGCCTGACCTCAATCGTATAGAAATGTGTGGGCAGAACTGAAAAAGCGTGTGCGAGCAAGGAGGCTACAAACCTGACTCAGTTCACCCAGCTCTGTCAGGAGGAATGGGCCAAAATTCCACCAATTTATTGTGGGAAGCTTGTGGAAGGCTACTCAAAACGTTTGACCCAAGTTAAACATTTAAAGGCAATGTACAAATACTAATTGAGTGTATGTAACTTCTGACCCACTGGGAAGTGATGAAAGAAATAAAAGCTGAAATAAATCATTCTCTCTACTATTATTCTGACATTTCACATTCCTTCAAAATTTTTTTACTAGGATTAAATGTCAGGAATTGTGAAAAACTAGTTTAGATGTATGCTAGTATGTAACTTCTACTTCAATATATGTTACAAGGCTGTGGGTGAGTATGGTGTTGTGTGTGTTTATGAGTTTCTCAGCAGCGATCTGACTGTGACTGTTATTCTCTCCAGAGGGCCGTGCGTGTGCTGCAGTGTTTGACTGTAAGTTCATCGAGACGTCAGCAGCAATGCGAACACAAACGTCTGGCCAGCCTTCCATGGCATTGTACAGCAGCTACGACTACGCAGAGACACCAAAGAAGAACAACGACCGCCGCAGACCACACACACTCACACACACGCCGGACAGCATACCCAAGAAGCCAAACGCTTCCTGGACAGATGGTGGCAAAGAACAATGCCAACGTCGCATTCCGTCTGAAGTCCAAATCCTGCCATGACCTTTCAGTGCTCTAAGACCCAGGACACAACACACACCCCACCCCTACTGCAGTCTACATTAGACTGACCCCTCAAAACTGTCCACCCATTCCCAGCCTCTGTGACGTCTGGAGAATCAACCAATGGACATGCAGTGTTCTGACAATCTCAGCCGACAGAAGATTGAAATAGGAAAAGAGAGAGAGGTGCAGATAATTAGTGATCTCTAATCCCTTTTAGGATGCCCCCTTCACTGAGACTCCTTCTCTCTCTCTCTATCATCCCTCGTTCTCTCTCCCCAAGTGCTTTAACCTAGGTTACCCGGACAATTTGAAGCCTGATAACAAGGTGTTTGTATGTCCATGTGGTTTTGTACATAGTCCTATCTGTCCGATTGAGATAACTGACAATCTGCACTGCTCATCTTGTGTATGTTCTGCTTGTGTGTGGATATTTACCGTTGGTTTTGTTTAGCAGTGGAATAAAATCCATATTTCTTTGAATGTTCATCATGTTCATTGTTGTCTAGCTAGACTCCAATAACATCACACACACAACGCTATTGGAACATGACTCAAGGTGACACAGAGCAGTTATCCTCCCTCGAGGTAACTCCGTGTGTGTGGTGTGTGTGTGGTGTGTTGTGTGTGTGTGTGTGTGTTGTGTGTTGTGGTGTGTGGTGTGTGTGTGTGTGTGTGTGTGTGTGTGTGTGTGTGTGTGTGTGTGTGTGTGTGTGTGTGGTGTGTGTGTGTGTGTGTGTGTGTGTGTGTGTGTGTGTGTGTGTGTGTGTGTGTGTGTGTGTGTGTGGTGTGTGTGTGTGTGTGTGTGTGTGTGTGTTCCCACCAGGATGATTGGCACTGACCCCCTAGAGACCTGGGATGGGGCCAGGGCAGTAGCGTGTG
>NW_019944439.1:8043-17405 GCF_002910315.2 Salvelinus sp. IW2-2015 | reverse complement strand
TTAGGTGACACAGAGCAGGTTACCTCCCCTCAGAGGTAACTCCGTTGTGTGTTGTGTGTTGTTGTGTGTGTGGTGTGTTGTTGGTGTGTTGTGTGTGATGTGGGTGTGGTGTGTGTTGTGTGTGTGTGTGGGTGTGTGTGTGTGTGTGTGTGTGTGTGTGTGTGTGTGTGTGTGTGTGTGTGTGTGTGTGTGTGTGTGTGTGTGTGTGTGTGTGTGTGTGTGTGTGTGTGTTCCCACCAGGATGATTGGCAGACCCCTAGAGACTAGGATTGGGCCAGGGCAGTAGCGTGTGTGAGAGAGGGATAATTAGGCTACCTTCAGCCAGAGTGTGTTTGGGGTCCAGTTAAGTCTGTTACGAGATTGAAGCCAGCGGGGAATGAGAGAGCCATGTCTGGATTAATTGGACTGACTGGAGGGGCTGCCTTTAGAAACACTCCTTCAATTGATGAAGGGAAACTGGACACACAGACACGTCTTGTACAGTGGCATCTCAGATTGTGTGAAGTGAGTGAGTTGTCAAGGTAACATCCTGGAGGAGGAGTCAAGAACCAGGAAGTGGTTAGATAAAGCCTGATTAAATTGTGTTTGTCTGTCTGTGTGTGTGCGTCGGCGGCAGGCATAGGCATGGGTGGGCTGGGGTGGACACAGGCCATCCACTGGGAGACAGGCCCTGCCAGGTCCACCCAATTAGATTGAGCCAAAAACAAAAAATGCAGGCCTCCACCACAAACTAATTTCTGGCTATTCCCCTGGTGTATGTGATGTGATGTGCTATGCGTGTGTATTGCGTTCCTTATCTCAGAGGCAAGGTAGATTAGGTTGATATCCAATCTTGGTTCAGTACTTCAACACTGATTGATCAAAGTAGATAATTATCGATTATGGATCACCTATTGAACGACGTCAGCAGGGAGATGAATACCTTCATCCTCATCATCATCATTGAAGGGTTTGCAGGATGGCAGCACTATTACTGACCAACCTTCACGGAGGACAGGAGAACTACAGAACATGGGTTTGTGCTTATACATTTGCGTAATCTCAAATAACCACATGGTACCTTTAGATTAGACCAGTGGTTTTATTTGTTTAATTTTTCGGTTTATTTTGAGAGAGGGATAATTAGGACACACAGACATGTCTTGTACAGTGGCCTTACAAAATACTTTTAAACTGGAAGAACTTGTCCCGATTGGTATTTTTAAATCACTGATGAATGATCTTGAGACTGATTCCCTGACCTGTCAATGTTTTTAATTTGCTGTTTTTGATTTTTGTTATACTCTTGTGAATTTGATTGTTTTTACTAGATGACTTGTAGTTTTTCATGTTGTTTGTCTGTAATTTTTGTAATGACTTGGTGCTGCCTATCTTGGCCAGGACGCTCTTGAAAAATAGATTTTAAATCTCAATGAGCYCTTCCTGGTTAAATAAAGGTTAAATAAAATAAAAAAATTGATTGTGAGGAGGTGTCAAGAACCAGGAAGTGGTTCGATAGAAGCCTGATTAAATTGTGTTTGTCTGTCTGTGTGTGTGTCAGGGGCATAGGCATGGGTGGGCTGGGGTGGACACAGGCCCATCCACTGGGGAGACAGGCCCTGCCAGGTCCACCCAATTAGATTGAGCAAAAACAAAAAAATGCAGGCCTACCCACAAACWAATTTCTGGCTATTCCCCTGGTGTATGTGTATGTGTGCATGCGTGTGTCATGACTTCCGCCGAAGTCCTCTCCTTGTTCGGGCGTTCGGCGGTCGACGTCACTGGCTTTCTAGCCATCGCCGCTCCATTTTTCATGTATCCATTTGTTTTGTCTTGTACCCTGCACACCTGGTTTTCTGTTCCCCATCATGTCTTTGTGTGYGATTGTTTTGTGTTATGGGTATTTGGATATTGTGGACTTTATTACGCGCATTTATTTCTGTCTATGTTCCGTGTTTTAGGCACATTTATTGTTATTTTTGTGCTGTTTTCTTAACCGGAATAAATTGCGCCTGTTCACTACACTCTGCTCTCCTGCACCTGACTTCGCCTCCGATACACACTCATAACAGCGTGTGTATTTGCGTTCCTTATCTCAGAGGCAAGGTAGGTTAGGTTGATATCCTAATCTTGTTTCAGTACTTCAACACTGATTGATCAAAGTAGATCATTATCGATTATGGATCACCTAYTGAACGAGTCAGCAGGGAGATGAATACCTTCATCCTMWTCATCATCATCATTGAAGGGTTTGCAGGATGGCAGCACTATTACTGACCAACCTTTCACGGAGGGACAGAGAACTACAGAGACATGGGTTTGTGCTTATACATTTGCGTAATTCTCAAATAACCACATGGTACCTTTAGATTAGACCAGTGGTTTTTAACTTTTTGGTTTATTTTTTATTTTACCTTTATTTAACTAGGCAAGTCAGTTAAGAACAAATTCTTATTTACAATGACGGCCTACCCCGGCCAAACCCAGACGACGCTGGGTCGATTGTGCTCCGCCCTGTGGGACTCCCAATCACGGAGGTGATGCAGCCTGGAGCCTTTTGAATCTTCTTGTGATGCTAAGTGCACAACACCAAGTCAGCAACTGTAAATACGACCAGATCACCTGGTCTGTCTGACTATTTGGGATACAGTTCCTTATTCCACCAATCAGCACACTGTATCTGTTCATCATTACAGGGGACCTGTCAGAGGTGTGTGTGTCTGTGTGAGAAGCAGTCATATCTGTGTCTCAGCTAAGCTCCTCTAAACAGCTTACTACTAGACATTCTCAGACAGGAAGCAGTTCATAAAGTCAAAGGTTAAAGTCCTCTTTGAGTGARAAACTTTTCCAGTYCTTTGTAATCCCCACCTCCACCCTTACAGATTGTTCAGTCTGCCTGCTGGTTCTGACTGTGTGGTGTTGAGTCCAGTAGCCAGTTGTATGGTTCTACAGAGATGAGCCTTTAGCTTGTAGTAACAGTAAGAACTCTAATAGGGGCTTAGCACTGAATATTCATACATACATTACAACCTACAGTACTTTGGTTCCTGTGTCCTGTTCATGGTTACCATTCTGTGACGATCATGTTATATTAATTTATTACATCCTTTAGTTACACTCACTTCTCCTGTCCCCCTGTTTCTCTATTGGCTCGGCCTGTTGTAGGGGCGGGGAGATTAGACAATGAATAGGTTCAATAAAGYATTGCGTGTTAATGTTGAGTTAACGTTTGACCAGGCTGGATGGGGCAGTAGTGATCACACTACAGTCCAAGGAGTGAAACGGGAACTCTTTTAAGCAAGGTATGTCTCTCCCTCTTCCTCGCTCACTCTTTCTCTCCCTATCTCTCTTTCTCTCTCTCTCTCTGTCTTTTTCTGTGTCTGAATGTTGAGTTGAAGCCTGTATCTATATGTTGGTTACTTCTGTTTTCTATATGCGTGTTTAATATTGAGCATTTTCCATTAGGGGATTTCTTTTGGGTGTGTGTTGTGATCTTGACTTGACTTTGCCAGGGCCTGTGTGTATATATGGCATCTTTGAAGTCTGTGTTATTGAGCACCACTGTCCTGGGCCTCTGGGCTCTGTGGTTTCTGGGTCAGACACAGGAGCCTGGGTTTGATCAGTCTGTTCTGGTCTGGTCTTGGGGGCAGAAAGACACTAAAGGTCACTCAGTGTCGGCCTTCTAGAGACAGGCCTACATCAGGCCTCACACAAAGTTTGAAAAATGCATTCTACAGGTTGAGAGGAATCTGTTTTATAAGGGAGACATGTCCCAACATGTCAGACTAGTGTGTTTCCTTTAGTCCTCCATCTGGTGCTTGTCTGGGAGTGCCGGTTTGCTGTGTTCTGATCCCCATGTGTTGTGCATGATTAGTTATTGCGATTCTGGCGTGTGTCAGTCACCAACCAGTCAGTCAGTCACCAGTCAGCAGGGACAGAACTCCTGGAGACACAGAGAGTGCAGAGAGCCAGCAGGAGAGAGATGTAACAGGTGACTAACAGAAGACAATTTGTGTTTTAGGAGAAGGTTGTAGAAAAGGTCATAGCAGTAGGTAGATAGTGAGACAGGTAATGGAAGTTCTATGTAGGCACCACAGGCGGCTGGTGGCACCTTAGTTGGGGAGGACAGGCTCCTAGTAATGGCTGGCATGGAATAAATGGAATGGTATCGAACACATCAAAAACATGGTTTCTATGTGTTTGATTCCATTCACTCCATTCCAGCCATTATTATGAGTCATCCTCCCCTCAGCAGCCATCTGTGGTAGGGAACATGGAGTGTAAATGGAGTGTCAGGTGGAGCGTATCGTGCTGTGAGGAAAGCAAAGGTCGTCTGCAGCGGCAAGCTCAAAGTCACATTCACACTCTTAATATCTCCTATCACCTCTCTCTGCCCTCTGCAAGACTGGTCATACACATAGCTCACATATACTACACACTATAGATCACATATACTGGACACACTATAGACTCACATGTACTTGACACACTATAGACTCACATGTACTGGACACACTATAGACTCAACCTGTACTGGACACACTATAGACTCACATGTACTGGACACACTATAGACTCACATGTACTGGACACACTATATAGACTCACATGTACTGGACACACTAAGACTCACACACACTGGACACACTATAGACTCACACGCACTGGACACACTATAGACTCACATGGACTGGACACACTATAGACTCACATGTACTGGCACACTATAGACTCACACCTGGACCCTATGAGACTCACATGTACTGGACACACTACAGACTCACATGTACTGGACACACTATAGACTCACATGTACTGGAACACTATAGACTCACATGATTGGACACACTAAGACTCACACGCACTGGACACACTATAGACTCACATGTAACTGGACAACACTATAGACTCACACGCACTGGACACACTATAGACTCACATGTACTGGACACACTATAGACTCACATGTACGTGGACACACTATAGACTCACATGTACTGGACATCTATAGACTCACATGTACTGGACACACATAGACTCACATAGTACTGGACACACTATAGACTCACATGTACTGGACACATATAGACTCAATGTACTGGACACACTATAGACTCACATCGCACTGGACACACTATAGACTCACATGTATGGACACACTATAGACTCACATGTAGTGGACACACTATAGACTCACATGTAGTGACATATTATAGACTCATGTACTGACCACTATGTATCTGGACACACTATAGACTCACATGTACTGACACCACTATAAGACTCACATGTACTGGCCACACTTAGACTCCCATGTACTTGGACACACTATAGACTCACATGTACTGGACACACTAATAGACTCACATGTAGGACACACTATAGGACTCACATGTACTGGACACACTATAGACTCAATGTACTGGACACACTATAGACTCTATGTACTGGACACACTATAGATCACATGTACTGGACCACACTTATAGATCACACGTACTGGACACATCTATAGACTCACATGTCTGACACACTATAGAAAACTCAATGTAGTGGACATATTATAGACTCATGTACTGGAACCATGATGTACTGGACACCACTAATAGTCACATGTACTGGACACACTATAGACTCACATGTACTGGACAACACTATAGACTCACATGTACTGGACACACTATAGACTTCACATGTAGTGACAATATTATAGACCATGTACTGGACAACACTATTACTGGAACACTATTAGACTCCCAACATTAGTACTGGTCACACTATAGACTCACATTACTTGGACACACTATAGACTCACATGCACTGGACACACTATAGACTCAACATGTACTGGACACACTATAGACTCACAATGTACTGGACACCACTATAGACTCCTATGTACTGGAAAAACCCACCACTATAGACTCACATGTAACTGGACACATAAGACTCACAATGTACTGGACACCACTATACGACTCACATGTACTGAGAACACTGACACTCAGATAGAGAAACAGGTAAACACACTGACACCAGAACAGAGAAAGCAGGTAACAGACACTGTACAGATGCAATCCCTGTTTGAGGTGTAATTCTATCTAGTTGTTGTTGTTGTACATAAACAGAATTGTCCTGTTAGTCTGTCATGGAGAGTGTACTAAACGAATGTACTGTAGTCTGTCATGGAGACGTGTCATAAACGATGTCCTGTTAGTCTGTCATGGAGACGTGTACATAACAGAATGTCTTGTAGTTGTCATGGAGACGTGTTAACATAACACGATGTCCTGTAGTTGTTCATGGAGACGTGTACACTAACACGATGTCCTGTAGTCCTGTCATGGAGACGTGTACATAACACGATGTCTGTTATAGTCTGTCCATGGAGACGTGTACATAACACGATGTCCTGTAGTCCTGTCATGGAGACGTGTACATAAAGAATGTTCCATGTAGTCTGTCATGGAGCGTGTACATAACACATGTTCCTGTAGTCTGTCCATGGAGACGTGTACATACACGATTCCTGTAGTTCTGTCCATGGAGACGTGTACATAACAGAATGTCCTGTGCCTGTCAGAGACGTGATACATAAACAGAATGTTCCCTGTAGCCTGAAATGGAGACAGTGTACATAACAGAAGTCCGTGTAGGCCTGTCATGAAGACGTGTACATAACAAATGTCCTGTTGCTTGAAATGGAGACGTGTACATAACAGAATGTCCTGTAGTCTGTCATGGAGACGTGTCATAAACAGAAAGTCCTGTAGTCTTCATGGAACATGTACAATAACAGAATGTCCTGTAGCCTGAATGGAGACGTGATACATAACAGAATGTCTGAGTCTGTCATGGAGACGTGTCAATAACAGAATGTCCTGTTAGTCTGTCATGGAGAGTGTACATAACAGAATGTCCTGTAGCCTGAAATGGAGACGGTTAATAACATTTACATTTACATTTAAGTCATTTTAAGCAACGCTCTTATCCAGAGCTGCTTACAAGTAAGTATTCACTCATTGATTTTTCACATTTTTGTTTACGTTACAGCTTATTCTAAAATGATTAAATAAATGTTTTTCCTCATCAATTACACACAATCCCATAATTGACAAAACAAAAACAGGTTTTTTAGAAATGGTTTGCACATGTATAAAAAATAAAACAGACATACCTTATTTACATAAGTATTCAGACCGTTGCTATGAGACTTGAATTGAAGCTCCTGTTTTCATTGATCAGCGTTGAAGATGCTTTCCACAACTGATTTGAGTCCACTTGTGGTAAATTACATTGATTGAACCTGATTTGGAAAGGCACACACCGTCTATAAAAGTTCCCACAGTTGACAGTGCATGTCAGAGCAAAAACCAAGCCATGAGGTCGAAAGAATTGTCGACAGAAGCTCTGAGACAGGATTGTGTCAAGGCACAGATCTGGGAGGTACCGCAAAAAATGTCTGCAGCATTGAAGGTCCCCAATTAACACAGTGGCCTCCATCATTTCTTAAAATGGAAGAAGTTAGAACCACAAAGACTCTTCCTAAGCTGGCCACCTGGCCAACTGAGCAATCGGGGAGAAGGGCCTTGCGGTCAGAGGTGACAATAGAATCCGATGTCACTTCTCGCAGAGCTCTAAGTCCTCTTGTGAGATGGGAGAACTTCCAGAAGGACAACCATCTTGCCAGCACTCCACCAATCAGGCCTTTATGGTAGAGAAGGCCAAGCAAGATGCCACTCCTCAGTAAAAAGGCACAAGACAGCCTTGCTTGGAGTTTGTCAAAAGGCACCTAAAGACTCTCAGACCATGGAAAACAAGATTTCTCTGTCTGATGAAACCAAGATTTGGCCTAAATGCCAAGCGTCACGTCTGGGAAAAACCTGGCATAATTCCCTTACGGTGAAGCATGCGGTGGGCAGCATCATGCTCTGGGGATGTTTTTCACGCAGGAACTGGGAGACTAGCCAGGATCGAGGCAAAGATTGAATGGAGCAAAGTACATGAGAGATCATTGATGAAAACCTTCTCCAGAGCTTCAGGACCTCAGACGGGCGAAGGTTCACCTGTCCAACAGGGGACAACAACCCTAAGCACACAGCAAGACAACGCAGGAGTGGCTTCAGGACAAGTCTGCTGAATGTCCTTGAGTGCCCACCAGAGTCGAACTTGACACCACAGATTGAACTTCTCTGGGAGAGACCTGAAAATAGCTTGTGGAGCGACACTCCCCATCCAACCTGACAGAGCTTGAGAGGATCTGCAAGAAGAATGGGAGAAACTCCCAAAATACAGAGTGTGCAAAGCATTGGTAGCGTCATACCCAAGAAGAGTAGAGGCTGTAAGCGTTGCCAAAGTGCTTCAACAAAGTACTGAGTAAAGGGTCTGAATACTTATGTAAAATGTGATATTTCAGTTTTATGTTGTAGTTAAATTAGCAAAATGTTCTAAAAACCTGTTTTTGCTTGTCATTATGGGTGTGTTGTGATGTCATTAATTGGGTATTGTGTGTAGATTGATGAGGGTGGAAAAAAACGATTTCCATGTCAATTTTAGAATAAGGCTGTTAACATAACAAAATGTTGGAAAAATCAAGGGGTCTGAATACTTTCCGAAGAACTGTATATATATTGTAAGGTGACAGGTGTGTGATGTGAATCCTCAGGAGTGTTTATAGTGAAGGAGCTGTCATAGAGATAAGACTTGGCTCCTCAGTAGATGATTCTGTTCCTCAGTATCTGTCTCTGATGACTGTGCTGCTGTTTGGGGCAAGGAAGGAAGCTCCACAGACGGACACTATTTCAATCTACAGAATACACACACACCTTTAGGGGTGGTTTTACGCTCTCTGTTCCCCCGACCCTAAGCTGTTTATATCAGGCTCTGGAGGTCAATGTCAGGTCATGGGCGTCGCACACTTAGAAGACCTTTCAGCTAACGAATGAGTCATGTCTGGAGGGCGGAGGGGGGTGGTGTCATCCAGTCATCTCAAAGGGAATTACTTCCTCTTAGATAGCCTAGCTACCTCTCCTCTTCTGCCCCTAGAGGCTTAAAACTCCCATGTATGGTCAGTCATGGCTGCCGCTGGCTCAAAACTTTCTGTTTCTCAACCAGGGCGAGCGCTTTCTGGTTGAGTGGGAGAGTCCTGCACATGAATTCATTGAACTTTCCCCATCAGCTCAAAGTCTGTCTGATGAGAGAGAGATAGTGTTGGCCCTGGCAGGGAAAGTGGACTACAGTAACCACCCCTTAGTGGATCCCTGTTAGTGTACTAGAGAGAGAGATAGTGTGGCCCTGGCAGGAACAGTTGGACTACAGTAACACTCCCTTAGAGGATCCCTGTAGTGATACTAAGAGAGAGAGTAGTATTGGGCCGCTGGCAG
>NW_019944439.1:0-5261 GCF_002910315.2 Salvelinus sp. IW2-2015 | reverse complement strand
AATCGTGACGCCGATGCAGGTGTTTGTAAGGCAGGAGGTGGGATTGCTGACATAGTTCATGGTTGTGGATTGCCTTACAACACCACATACCCAAATAGCTCAAAATTTTACCTATCCTCTCAGCCTCTCCCACTGCGGTTGATCTCTCCATCCTCCACCTCATCCCTCCAACCTGTCTCTGATTCCTCTCCTCTCTCTTCTCCGATGGGCCCATGTCTCATTAGTAATTAATGTGTTGCGTTCATACCTCTGATGAAGACAGCTTGGCCTGTCGAAACGTTGGACATTCATTTTTTTTCTGAAAAGCAAGCTCTTCAGCGGCACAATTCAGGCTAAGGAGTGAGTTTCTACATTCACCCCCCAACGTACTCTACAGCAACCCCAGTCCCAGCATTGATCTGAGCGAGAACTGGCAGATCTGGGTCACGCACGCATCTGTAACGGACCTCACGCAGCTTCCTCCTGAATCGGCTCATACCTAGGCTCGAGCCCAGCACCTTGCCTTGCTAACATACGTCAACCCTGCTGAAGCATCTTACCAGTCACGCCATAAGTTGGGCTACTTCAGTCTGGGGAGTGAGTTTCACACATACCCAGTGGATACACGCACATGGTGTTACTTCTCTACACGTTAGTTTCCTTTATTGTTTATTCATATTGAATAGTCGCTGGAGGGGGAATCTCTGGTTGACAGTATAGTCTGATGGATGCACACACAGAGAAGCCCACTCAGGACAGTGATGATGAATGAGACTGGAAAAAGGACATTATCTGAAGTTTACTTGTGATGGCAATGTTAACGGCATGCACTGACGCACATCAAACTTACTTTCCTGCAAAGAGCCCTGGTCATAAACAACGTTAAGTCAATAGTGGAGCAAATAAATATCTAACTTCTCCAAAAAAGTGGAAACAACAAGCGTGATATCTGTATAATGTCTCTATGATTGAACATGTTTTGTGTAGCAGACAGTAGCGGTTACAACCTATAGTTGTTGTGATAATTGCGTTGTTTGCGCTATAATCTGTTGGTTCATATGCCTTGCACGGTGGATACTGTATAGCCTAAAGGAATGACAATTTTAGCTAGCTAGCCGCGGGAGGAATCAAAGGAGGTGCAACAATTCAAGTTGTTTCTGTCAATGACCTATGCTCTCAATGCGATTTGATAGGAGTGAGCGACAATCCAAACTGGTTCCTTGACACTTTGTTTGGAATGCCAGGACCATTCAGGTTCAGCTCGCTCAGTTTAGCTCAATGCTGATTGGCTATTATTTGATACTTTTTTTATTCAAGGGTGCTCGCTGCTGCGGCAACATCGCCATTACTCTTTTGGACAAAACAGCACAACAACATGCCTACATATACCAAGACAGAGGGCACTGTTTCACTTGCTCGGATGCTTCCACGCTGAGATACATTCAGTAACTTGTGAATTGAAGAAAATTATGAAACACATAGAGACAAAACTTTTTATTTTTTCTTGGTCCGTTTTTGGGGGAAGCGTGGCTTCCCTTGCCATCCATGAATACACGCCACTGCAGCGTGCATCCAGTTCTGCCCAGGGCAGAGCTCAAACTCTTCATCTTCGGCGCAAGAACACATGCCACCAAAGCCCAAAATTCTCCCCAACAGAGCACAGGAGTTGGCTCAGAGGGGGGTTTGGAGTCTCCCCAAACAGAGCACAGGAGTTGGCTCAGAGGGGGTGTGAGTCTCCCCCAACAGAGCACAGGAGTTGGCTCAGAGGGGGGGGGGTGAGTGTCCCCAACAGAGCACGCGAGTTGGCTCAGAGGGGGGTGTGGAGTGTCCCCCAACAGAGCACAGGAGTTGGCTCAGAGGGGGGTGTGGAGTCTCCCCCAACAGAGCACAGGAGTTGGCTCAGAGGGGGGTGTGAGTCTCCCCACAGAGCACAGGAGTTGGCTCAGAGGGGGTGTGGAGTCTCCCCAACAGAGCACAGGAGTTGGCTCAGAGGGGGGTGTGGAGTCTCCCCAACAGAGCACAGGAGTTGGCTCAGAGGGGGTGTGGAGTCTCCCCCAACAGGCACAGGAGTTGGCTCAGAGGGGGGTGTGGAGTCTCCCCCAACAGAGCACAGGAGTTGGCTCAGAGGGGGTGTGGAGTCTCCCCCAACAGAGCACAGGAGTTGGCTCAGAGGGGGGTGTGAGTCTCCCCCAACAGAGCACAGGAGTTGGCTCAGAGGGGGTGTGGAGTCTCCCCAACAGAGCACAGGAGTTGGCTCAGAGGGGGTGGGAGTCTCCCCCAACAGAGCACAGGAGTTGGCTGAGGGGGTGTGGAGTCTCACAGAGCACAGGAGTTGGCTCAGAGGGGGGTGTGGAGTCTCCCCCAACAGAGCACAGGAGTTGGCTCAGAGGGGGGTGTGGAGCTCCCCAACAGAGCAGCGAGTTGGCTCAGAGGGGGGGGTGTGGTTGTGCAGAAGGTTGTTTTTTGACTCCACTGGACCTTTAAATAACTATTGTGCTGCACTTCAGATGTGAGGACAAACATGGTAGTTTGCTCTGTTGCTAGTTCTGGCTGGCATATTTATTTATTTGATAGAGAGTGAGACAGGTACAATTAAAATATTTGACTCATCAAATTGACAAGGGTCAGATGCACTCATGTATGGTGTGAGTGTTATCGCTATCTATGAAACACCATCTGTGGGTTGTACAGAAAACCTTTCCATCAGATTCAATTCCCCACCACATCCATAATGTTCATTCCAAAGGACCTTTTAATGCCTTGTTGTTAACAATCACACTACATACATATGGTATGTAACCATGCTGTGCTAAAACATCATTTTTTCCTTCACTCATTAAGTATTATACACTGAGTATACCAAACATTAGGAGCACTTTTCTAATATTGAGCAGGTGTTCTTAATGTTGTATACTCAGTGTATATCTAAAGGAACATATTCCACAGTTAACTCTCCAGCAGTACTACAACAACTGAAGGAAACACTATGATGGTGATGCAAGACAGCGGCGGGTGAGGATGAGGTCAGCCACCAATATGCCAATTAAATCACGATTTATAAGGACTTGACTTGGCTTGTAAAGCAACTAAAACCTATTAAGCGGAACAAGGAGCCGACCAAGGGTGACTCAAAATGCATTTTGATGGTGCATCTATTACATTATTATTACCGCTATTGAGAGAAGACGTAATGAAGATGCCAGGGAGAGTGACTATGCACAATTACTTGTCAATCAGTAGCAGACTCTAAGGACTGTAATGAGAAAAAGTGGATGACAAGAACATTATCTGTTTATTATGAACTGGGTGGTTCGAGCCCTGAATGCTGATTGGCTGAACACCTGTGGAATATCAGACAGTATACCACGGGTATGACAAAACGTTTATTTTTACTGCTCTAGTTAGTGTTGGTAACCAGTTTATAATAGCAATGAGGCACCACAGGGGTTTGGTGGTATATGACCAATATACAATGGCTAAGGGCTGTATCCAGGCGATGCGTTGTGCCTAAAATCAGCCCTTTGCCATGATATATTGGCAATATACAAATACCCTCTCTCGTGCCTTATGGCTTAAATATATCCTAGCATATGTTTTCATTACCCTGAGTCATTATGCTTGAGACATACTACATGGGCGACAGGTAGCCTAGCGTTTAGGGAGATGAGCCAGCACCCTTGAGCAAGGCACTTTATCCCTACAACCATAGCTCCCGGGCGCCATGTGGCAGGCCCCTGCACCTCTCCAAAACCTGTATGGATTAATTGAAATAATCTATCAGTGAATAATAAATAAAGCTACAACTATCAACATCAAACCCCAAAGACTTGATGGCAACCCAACCTTACCATAATTGGACTTAATCAGGATTTGTTCTTGTCTTTGATAAATGTCTTTCACCCTCTTCATGTCAGTGTGGATAAGACACAATCATTGGACGTCAAACATTCTTTAAATTATTTTTATTTACAAAAATATAGAAACAMGGACRGCTCATAGAAATGTAAAGTGTCACWAAATATTGTGGCCATTTACACATCAACGCAACCCATTTCATATCATTCAGCTTTGAAAAGCAAAACATTACAGCAGCAATCTTCCATTGATGATTTTTGAATGTAAAGACTCAAGCACTATCAAACATATCATACAATTCTATGAACCTGGCTTAACACCAATCATCTCCTTTAGAATTATTGAATCAATTAATAAACATAACAAAAACCGACATTTTCTCAACAGCTTTCCTCACACAAAATAGAACAGAGTGGTTTTAAATGAATGTCAAAGTTCCATCATCAACAAGATCTACATCATGCAGAACAACTAAACAAGATGCCTCCGTTTGTATTCAGACAAACACACTGAGTTATAGTAGTGACAATGCATTCTACTGTGAACAGAAAACAACAGTTGAAATAATGATTCTGTCATAGAGGACTTGTGCATTTTAAATACTAGAGCCTGTGTTGTATTATCAGAAGTATACCTCATTCTCATTCCATGACTAACTTTGTAACTTCATTAAACAAAAAAGCATAACATTTGTAATGTGATCACTCAGGGAGATTTGAAGCATCAATAGAAAACTCGAATGACGAGCCACACAGGGTTCATTAGTTGCATGTTATTAATGATATTGATAAACGGTAGAAATGTCCCTCGTCRKGTGGTCGGGTTGTTAATCAGATAGCTGATTAAATGGCTTGAGGGTCAGACCGAGTGCAGCCGCACTATCCACCATAGTCCTGAGCTAGGTGTAGGGTTAAGTCGCACCTAGAGGCTGWWCCTGGGTCAGTTTAGCATTTTCCTCACTAATGGCTAAGGTTAGGATTGAGGGAGAGGAAGCTSATCCTAGATCTAGGGGGWACTTCACCCCGGAGCCCTGAGCTAGAGGACATAGAAGGAAAGTGCATGGTGTGACTATAGACCCAAGCAAAGGGAGGGAAAATGTGGTGACATTTTGTAAACCACACCCTTACYAACTGTGTACATTTCTCCATTGTGGTAGGCAGCAAACAGGCACAACCGATACTAAAGGGACTAAACTTCTTACCATCCCCACTCTGAAGGAATCCAAATGACCTATAGAACAAGAACTGGGTARARGCTCCTCWAGAATAATAAAAGCGTAAAAACTACTAAGTGGTGGTGATGATGCATTGACTCCATCCATTCAGTGGTACTGTATGACTCATAGAGCAGCTCCATTCAAACCCACACAACTTCTAAATACCAGGGCCGTGTTCATTAGGGCACACAGTAGCAAAACGTTTCGGAAC
>NW_019944438.1:76168-78252 GCF_002910315.2 Salvelinus sp. IW2-2015 | reverse complement strand
GGGCACGTCAGTTAAGAACAAATTCTTATTTTCAATGACGGCCTAGGAACAGTTGCTTTAATATGGGTGAGAATATTATTTTTTTACAATATTTTTTTTTCTCCAAAGAGAACATTGAACATCAAATAGTGAATCCCAGTGTAAAAACAGGTGATGACTCTTTTGGTCCATTACCTGGTGTTGTGGAAAACGGAGCACTTCGAGAACGGCACGTCAACCCTGTTGCCTATAGATAGACACGCTAGAAATGTTTTAACTATTTATTTATTTCATTGTGAAGCTTCCATTCAATTGCCCCTCCCTGTTGCGTACGACAAACTTCCATCCCCCTTATCACAAGGGGATTTATGCTGACTTAAGAAGTTACTTTATTTGGCACTCTGGAGGATTGGAAAACAGAAAACACACTCCCAAGTGATTTATTACAAACTTTTCCACCCTTACGTCTTCATCGGGTTATTTTTTCTCTGTTAATGTCAACTCTGAGGCAACTCCCCACATCACACACTGCTAACATAATTGGATGTGCCTCAGGTCCGTACTATACTCTATCAACTCACACACCTGCTAAACATACTCGTGAGTCGTGCCTAGGTCCTACAACTCCAACACCTGCTAAACATTACTTGGATGTGCCTAGGTCCTACAACTCCACACCTGCTAAACATACTTGGATGTGCCTAGGTCTTAACAACTCCAACACCTGCTAAACATACCTGGATGTGCCTAGGTCCTACAACTCCAACACCTGCTAAACATACTTGGATGTGCCTAGGTCCTACAACTCCACACCTGCTAAACATACCTGGATGTGCCTAGGTCTACAACTCCAACACCTGCTAAACATACCTGGATGTGCCTAGGTCCTACAACTCCAACACCTGCTAAACATACCTGGATGTGCCTAGGTCCTACAACTCCAACACCTGCTAAACATACCTGGATGTTCTTCAGCTTCAGTACACGAGCGGATTGGCCATCTGGCAATTTTGGCAAATGAGAGATGGGCTGGATAATGTTTTGGTTGGGTGGGCTGGTCGAAATTGACCAACGCAAAAATATTTGTTGATGTATAAAAAATATAACAATGAAAAAGGTGACATTAAAATTAGGCCAAATGTAATATATATATWTTTTTTTTACTAAGTTGCACATTTCAAAAAGGCACCGAATTACAGCGTAGTTCCACCAAAAAAAATGTTATATCAAGGACCTTAAAGGGTTCTACGGGCATAGGAGAACCCTTTGAACAGAGGGTTCTACCTGGAACCAAAAGGAGTTCTCCGATGAGGACAGCTGAAGAACCGTTTTTCTAAACCCTTTGTTCTAAGAGTACAGCCTACACACTAAAGCCCAGGAGATATGTTTCAAACAAGACAAGCCCAACACACCCAGCCCTACAACATCAACATACATTATTAGGATCACAATGGGCTTATATACTTCAATATAAACACAACATGTAAAGTGTTGGTCCCATGTTTTATGAGCTGAAGTAAAAGGATTCCGTATATGCTCCAAACGCACAAAAAACGTATTTCTCTAAAATGTTGACCACAAATTTGTTTACATCCCTGTTAGTGAACATTTCTGCTTTGCCAAGATAAGACAGGTGTGGCATATCAAGAAGCTTATTAAAACAGTATGATCCTTACACAGGTGAACCTTGTGCTGGGGGGGCAATAAAAGGCCACTCTAAAATGAGCCGTTTTGTCACACAACACAATGCCACAGATGTCTCAAGTTTTGAGGGAGCAATTGACAATTGACATGCTGCCTACAGGAATGTCCACCAGAGATGTTGCAAAATAATGTAATATTAATTTTGGCAAAACAGGCAAAACAACAGGTCAAGAGCAGGCAGAGGTCAGTAATCCAGATCAGAGTCCAAAAGGTACAGAACGGCAGGCAGTCTCAGGGAGGGCAGAATGGTCCAAACCAGGAAAACTAGAAACCAGGAACTTTAGAAAAGACAGGAGCAAGGGAATAACCACTGGAAGGCTTGACGAACAAAACAAACTGGCAACAGACAAACAGAAAACAGGTATAAAATACACAGGTGGATAATGAGGAGGGATGGGAGA